>NW_024098300.1:877500-1143441 GCF_016545835.1 Crotalus tigris | reverse complement strand
ATGCTAATGAACTTTAAGAACTGTGGGCCTCAACTCCCAGAATTCCCCAGCTAGCATGCTAATGAACTTTAAGACGTGGATTTTAACTTCTAGAATTCCCCAGCCAGCATGCTAACAAACTTTAAGATGCAGACTTCCAGAAAAGTCCCCTGCGGATGGGCTCCAGCACAAGCCCAAAAGCTCGGAAGACTAAGCCTCTGGTCCCGGCGACCGACGCAAATTGGTTCCTACTTCCAGAATTCTCCATGCTGGCTGGGGAATTCTGGGAGTTGAAGTCCGCACCTCTTCAAAGTTGCCAAGGTTGAAAAATGCTGCATTTAGAAGAGCACGTCCGTTCAAAAAAAATCACTCTGGGTCAAAGGATCATTGCAACACAACCGGCCTCAGCTTGTGAAATATTAACAAATCATTTGCCCTGGCACGGGGAGAAGTCCCACAACGTGGACTTGACATTCAGCTGCCGAGAAAACCTTCTGCAGAGCATGGGATGGACCTCCGCGGGAAGAGTTCTCCAACTGCTTTGCAAAACTAAATCATCATCCACCCGTTTCTGGCCAGCATCCTTCCTCTCTCCTTTCCCCCTCGCTCCTCCTAGATGCCGGGAAGCCTGCTGGTTGGGGATGATGGGAGCTGTGCCCCCCCCCCCAGATCTTGGAATAAGATTTGCATCCGACTGTACCCAAGGAGTTTGCAGCGCCTTTGACAAGGACCTGGGACTCGGGAGAGCTCCTGCGTGGAGCCATGCGAAGTCACCGCCAGCATTTAAATGCGCATTTATTTCAGGAATGTTCAGCATCTCCCCGGACAGGAAAAGACAGGGGCACAACCCCTGCTGGATCGCTCAATGGAAAACAAAAGGGAGGGGAGAGCAAGGGGGGGGGGTGTTTCAGGAAAGAAAGAAAAAATGTTGATAGAATTGCAAATAGCACGGAGGATTCCCGGCCAAGTTCTGAAACGGCCCCCAAATGGACTCGTCTTGTGGGGGGGGGGTGTTGCCAAGTTCCCAGCCTTCCTGGAGAATTTCTCCCGTCTGCAGACAGGCTTTATATGGCCACCTTCTGGAACAACAACTCCCCCCCCATACCGCCCCCCCCCCAGCTTTGTAAATCTCAGACGTAGCACCGACCTGCCAGACAGACCATGCCTGTGTAAAAGCCTCTCTGGGAAGGGGGGAAAAACAGCGAAGCGTCTGATCTACGGCCATCTGGCTGTCAGGAGCCCGAGGCCTTCCAGACCGGCTGCATTCACACACAGAGCCCAGGCAGATCGGCCTGCCGCTCACACGGCGCGACCCATTTGGCAGCAAAGAGGTGGCTTGGGTTCGGATTGCCACATCTCTCCCACGCCGAGAATTCCTACCAGCGTATTTTCGGTTTTTCAAACGCTTCTCTGTTCTGTTGACGTCCTGTCTTTTCTCTGGCGGAGGCAGGCGGTCCTCTACTTACGACCAAAGTTACGACGCCACCGAAAAAGCGACTTATAACCGGTCCTTGCCCTTAATGGCCATCACATCCAGGCAGTTACGTGATTGAAATTCAGGCCCTTGGCAAGTGGCATTATGTGTGACAGTGGCAGCAACCTGGGGTTGTGTGGTGCCCATTTGCAGCCCTTCCAGGCGTTGTCCGACATGCAAAGTCAGTGGGGGAATCTGGATTTGCTTAACAAACTCCTGATTCACTTAACAACCGCAGGGATCGACTTAATATGTGTTGCATAAAGCTTGTAAGTTCAGGTCGATATAAAGGCACCATCACTGTTTTGCAGTAATAGTTTTTTGGGGGGGATGGTGGACTGTTTGGGCTGAAGGTGGCTACAGGCTGGCTAGTCCTACCATAGCAAACCAAGGGTCTAAAAGCTGTAAGGTTTGCGTTTCACAACCACCCTGCAAGGTAGCCCCGGCCATGAGATCAGGTATGCCCAGCCTTAGCAGAGCTGCAAAACCAAACCTAACATGATGTATTGATTTGATTGAATTTGACCTATACAGACTGTGAGCCGTCTCATTGTTGAGGCTGTAGGCAGCTAGCAAGAGACTTAGAAACTCAATTAAAAATGTACAAAGGCAGCACCGGAAGGCCTTTAAGGACAGCCAGGATAAACAAGCCATCTGAGATAACTCGAAAACCTCAGCTATGTGGCCTCTGACTTCCCAGCCCAGGAAGGAACCCATCCACATCTCCCATGCTTTGCAGAAGGCCTGCAGAGTTCGGGCCAGCTGAATCTCCGGGGTACGTTGTCCTAAAAGGACGCGCTCTGTCTTGGCTTCTGTGACCTCTTTCTTTTCCTTCTGCTTCTCCTCCTCCCTCCTCCCTTTTCCTGCTCTTCTCTTCCTTCTTTCCTCCTTCTCTTCTTTCCTTTTTCTTCTCTTCTTTCCTCCTTCTCTTCCTCTTCTCTTCCTTCTCCATTTCCTCCTCCTATATGATACATTCCAGTATCTCAGGGGCTGCCCTAAAGAAGAGGGAGTCAAGCTCTTCTCCAAGGCGCCTGAAGGCAGGACAAGAAGCAACGGATGGAAACTAATCAAGGAGAGAAGCAACCTGGAACTAAGGAGAAACTTCCTGACAGTGAGAACAATTAACCAGTGGAACAACCTGCCTCCAGAAGCGGTGAATGCTCCAACACTGGGAGTTTTTAAGAAGAGACTGGACAACCGTTTGTCCGAAATGGTATATAGGGTTTCCTGTCTGAGCAGGGGGTTGGACTAGATGACCTCCAAGGTCCCTTCCAACTTTATTATTATTATTATTATTATGAAAACTTTGGTTTGAGACCACTGGCCATGCCATTATTATTATTATTATTATTATTATTATTATTACTCCTCTCCTCTTCTTCCCTCCTTCTCCTCCTCTTCCCACCCTTCTCTGTCTTCCTAGTAAAGTCTTAGGCCTGAAGGCACACAGGAAGTCTACCTTCAAGGAAGAAGGTGGCTGGAGGCCCCCCCCCTCGGGCTTTATTGTTCTTTTAGTTGACATTGCTTTATTATATCTTATAGGCTGCTTAAGAGGAAGTGGTGCCACTCCCTTTCAAATGAGGCTATCAACCTTTTTTAAAAATATAAATAGAAATCCTGCTGTTTTCCCAGCTTCCTCAGAATGAGAGAGCTGTGGAACAATAGCATTTGCCTTAGCACAGAACTGGTGGGTTTCGGGCTACCTGGATATTAACCGTGGACCTTTAGGGAAATGGCAAGAAATAATGCGAAACCCAAGAAGGTTTGATGTCCAAAAGTAGGGGATAATGTCTGTCACTCAGGATCGAATCGTTGGGTGTCCTCTGAGACATTTTTGTGACCAGGTGAGGGAACATTGTCATTGCCAAGGAAGTCATGCAGCTGAGAGAACACCCAGGACCCCACAAGGCGCGTTTCCTTTCTACTGGAGTTCTTTCCAATAACGCACAAATCCAGAGTTTAACAGAATGACAAGAGTTGGAAGGGACCTTGGAGGTCTTCTAGTCCAACCCCCTGCTCAAGCTGGAAGACTGTTTGGGCAGAAGGATACTGTTCCTTTCCGCTCTCTTTTATGGACTGTTGTAAGATGCCTAGAATCATTATAACCCACTGTTTCTCAACCTTGACCATTTTAAGGCATGTGGACTTCAACTCCCAGAATTCCACAGCCAGCATTGCTGGCTGTGGAATTCTGGGAGTTGAAGTCCACATGCCTTAAAATGGTCAAGGTTGAGAAACAGTGTTATAACCGGAAGTCCTCATTTAGCAACAGTTTGCAGTGACAAAGAAGAGACCGGACAGTCACTTGTCTGAGATGGTACTATAGGTTCTTCTGCTCGAGCAGGGGGCTGGACTAGAAGACCTCCAAGGTCCCTTCCAGCTTTATTCTGATTGACTGATTGATGACCTTCCCAGGTCCATAAAGCAAAGGAAAGCTGAAGTCAGATCATAAGCCGTCGCAGTTTCATTTCGCAATCCCTGAACGAGCCAACTGTGGTCACTAAACAAGGACTACCTTTATGACATAGGCAGCTATACGTCCCATCATAAACAATATTCCAAAAATATAGTCCGCTAGCTAGCAGACCAAGTCCTTCAAATCCTTAGCTGCTTTTCCTATCGTGCCTTTTTGGCAATGCGAAGCAAAAGAAAATAAACTAAGCACAACCCATGGCGTTGAAGACCAAGGAGAGAAAATTGGTTAGATGCTATTTTTAGTTAGTTCTACTGACTATTTTCACCGACACTCACTTCATTAAGTCTTTATTTTTAGATCTGTTTGCCCCGAGCCTGTTGCTTACTGCAGGCCAACTGGCAAACTTTTAGAAGTGAGTAAGAATTCTTAAACGAGAATCCAGTGGCCCCTTGGCAACTGGACGAGAAATAAATAAAAAGGAATCCAACATCAGATATCAAACCTATCAACCTCAGAAATGGACTATGACTTCATTCTGTCGCCCTTCCCACGACTATCAATGGCAGTCACTGCAGGGAAAAAAAACCTGAATAAACAGATCTGACAGTCTAAGGATAAGAGACGTTCCCTGCTGAAAATTTAACAAATCAGGAATGGCATGAAAATTCAGCCCGCTTGTGGCCAGTCAGGATCTTCAACCCATCAAAATAGAGCTGGAGGTCTTCTAGTCCAATCCCTGGTTGAGGCAGGAGACCCTACACCGTTTGTGACAAGTGGCTGTGCAGTCTCTTCTTAAAAACTTCCAATGATGAAGCACCCACAACTTCTGGTGGCAAGTCGTTCCACCGGTTCATTGTCCTCCCTGTTAGGAAGTTTCTGCTGAATTCCAGGCTGCTTCTCTCCTTGGTTAGTTTTCATCCATTTTTTCTTGTCTCGCCTTCCGGTGCTTTGGAAAATAAGTTGACCCCCAAATCCTGCAGCCATTCTTCGTATGTTTTCATCTCCAGGTCTCTGATCGTCTTAGTCGCTCTTCTTTGCGCTTTTTCCCAAAGTCTCAACAATCTTTTGTGTAATGTGGTAAGCAAAACTGGATGCCGTATTCCAATCGGAATAGAGCTGGAAGAGATCTCTTTTCACATCGCTGGTTTTAGGGGGGAAAAGTGAAGGAAATTTGAAGATCTCAAGCAGTAAGAACAGAGATAATTCTTGACTTACAGCTATGCGTTTAGAGACCATTCAAAGTTACGACGGCACTGACGTATGACCATTTTTCACACGGGCGACCATTGTAGCATCCCGAACGTCACGGGATCAACGCTCGGCCACGTGGCAACTGGTTCCTATTTATGACGTCCCGGAGTCACGTGATCCTCTTTTGCGGACAAAAGTCAATTGGGAAGTCAGCAAAAGTCAATTGGGAAGTCAGATTTACAACCGTGTTACTAACTTAACGGCACTGATTCAATTAACAATTGTGACAAGCTGTGGGGCAAAAGTACTTAACCGTCTTGCTTAGTAACGGAAACGTTGGCCTCCATTGTAAGGTGAGGACCACTTGTAGAGAGAGAGGTAAGGCTGCAGGGGTTTATAAAACCAACTCAGGCAATTCTGCCCCCACCAAAAAAACCCACAACACCTCAGGAAACGGGAAGCGAGGCCGCGTTCCTTTCTCATGTTTGTTCAGGTAGAGAATCAGTTTACAGGGAACAAGCAGGCCCTTTCTTCCCCATTTTGAAGGTTCTGGGCCCAGTTCCCAGTTCCCGGGCCAGCCCGAGAGATGCTTCATTCAGGCCCGTTCCCAAGTGGGAATCCAGAGCCACTGCAGAGCCAATCGGAGGAAGGAGAAAGCCGGCGTCTGTTTTGCAAGCCAAGATCGGTGCAAAACGAGCTGGGAAAGAGCGGAGGGCGAGGCCGCCGATAAAAGCCCAGCAATCTTTCCTCAACAATAGGCCTCCTTCAGCCGCTTCTCAAATTATCCCTTTGTGCTCAAGGCTCTTTTTAAGCAGGTTGTTCCTTCCAAGAGAGAAAAAAAACCTGTCAACGCAGGTCACCACTGCTGGCAGGACAATCTGCAGTTGAGGAACCCAAAGCGCGAGGGCCATTGGGAGCAGACCAAAGCTTTGTAATCCAGTCGGTCCTCGACTTATGATGGGGCTAGAAAAAGCGGCTTATAAAACCCGGTCCTCGCAATTACAACCGTCGCTGCGGCCTCTCTGCAATCACAATCTGGGTGGCTCGGCAACCAGCTCACATTTGCAAGGGTGGCAGCATCCGAAGGTCACGAGATCGCCATTTGCAACCTTTCCCCCCCCCCGGGGGGGAGAGAACCTCCAAACAAGCGAAGCCAATGGGGGGGGGGAAACCTGGATTAGTTTAACGACTCCGGCAGGTTGTAAAATTGGGCGCGACTTGCTTAAACAACTGCCTTTAGCGACAAAATTGTCACGAGTTGAGGGCCGCACAAGTTGTTCTCACTTAGGAACCATTCGGAGTTCCCATCTCGACTGTGGGAGGTAAGTTGAGGACTTGAGGACGGGAAGTCGGAAGCTGCCCCGCTGGATCACGGTCAGATGGCTTGGTGGACTAGCCGTGCCTGCTCACCTGGTGGCCCCAGGTGTTTCTGTGCCTTGGAGCCTCTCCCAGTCTCAAGGCTGGAGCCAACTCCCGGCCACACCCTGTGAGTCATTCCCGTTGGAGTTGCAAGCCCAAGTGTGCATGAGAATAACTGCACCCACAATCTACTTTACAGCTGGAGAAACCCTTCCTTTGGACAAGGTTCACTCAGTCATGGAGGCACAAAATGGCAACTAAAAGTCATTTGGCCACTGACTAGCCGACTCACAACTGAACCTGGATCCTTGTTTCCTCTCCCCACCACGCCCTGGTTAAGACCAACATAAGAGGGCGACAACTCCTTGCTTGATGAGCTAGCACAGGGCTAGACAACCTTGGCTCTCTTATGACTCGTGGACTTCAACTCCCAGAATTCCTGAGCCAGCATGGGGGAACTATGGCCCCCTCATGACTCGTGGACTTCAACTCCCACAATTCTGAGCGAGCGTGGCTCAGCTTGGAAACCTCCCTTTCCCCTCAGCATGGCTGGCTGAGGAATTCTGGGAGTTGAAGTCCACCAGGAACAGCAGTCAACTCTTACTTCTTCACGTGGCTCCCCAGCCCCATCTAGTGGAGATTAGAAGAACAGCACAACCTGGGCCACAATCAAATCATCGCACTGTATTTTAAGTTTTATTTTAAAAAAAATTTTTTTTAAAACCCTGCCTTTATTAGTTAAAGCATTTTTAACCTTTGGCCTGGATTTTGAGGGGTGGCTCTTATCCACAGAGGGTGCTGTCCAAGGCCACAGATGTAATCCTGCAGTTTTCCTGTGTGGCTAAGGCTCCTTTCTTAGGTGGCTTCACGTCACTCTGTTGAGAATTGCCCAGGCCTATTTATCTATTTTATTTATTCCATTATCGTGTAGCAAAATGCATCCAATTCACAGAAACAACACGTAAAATGCGTATCAAAATGTAAAAGATGTGAATTGTTTTAAAAACACACAGGACGAGTGATGCAACAGAATTATGCATGAAATCAAATTGCCCGTGCTTGACAGGCTCAGCGGTTAAAGATGCTGAGCTTGTCAGCTGGAAAGTTGACAGCCCGGGTTCAAGATCCGAGCGCCGCGCGACGACGGGGTGAGCTCCCGTTCCTTGCCCCAGCTCCTGCCCATCTAGCAGTTTGAAAGCATGCAAATGTGAGTAGATAAATAGGTACCACCTTGGTGGGAAGGTAACAGCCTTCTGTGCACTCTTTAGTGTATAGCCCTGCTGGCCATATGACCACGGAAAATATCTTGGGACAACACTGGCTCTCTGGGCCAAGGAACCAAGATCAGCACTGCGCCCTAGAGTCGGACACAACTGGACAGAGGAAATTTTTACCTTTTACCTGCCTGATAGAATCCAGAAAGCCAGACTGAAGTAACAGCTATATATACTACTGGCAAATCAGACAGCGGTTTATTGGTTTTAAAAATGGGACTGAAATTAGTATGGTGGATAAGGAGAGTGCCAGGGGGGGATCACTGGGAAGAAGCCATGATACTGGAAACACCTGAAAGAAAGCAGAGAGGGAAGAAGAGAGAGAAATTCAGAATAATAATTTCTGAATTCAGAAATTCAGAAGCATTGCGACTGGCAAAGTTCAGCTCACAACGTCATGATGGCTGTGAGGATCTGCCTACATGGGGGGACCTCATCAAGTCAAAAGAGGGAATAAGCAGAGCGTCCAACAATTAGAAAAGAGTTACACTAGGCTTCTGAGTTCCAAATGAACGTAACATACACGAACACACACATGTTCTTCTCAGCGACTTCTGAGAGCTTAAGTCCACACCTCAGACAACATCAGACAAGAAAAAGTGATGGCATGTGCTATTTACATAGTGTAACACTTGGCTTTGATCGGCAGCTAATCTGTAAATCATCCCCTCTTTAGTTTAGTAAAAATAAAAATAAAGAAGGAAAGTGAGCTGGAGAAGAAGACACTCACTGTCAAAGTCTATTTTCTCCACAATGTTTTTAGGCTTGATATTCTCTTCCTGGTTGCAAATGAATATTGTCCCAGGCTCCGTTTCCACCCAGCCATATTTGCTCATCCAAGACTTCAGCTGATTATCTGCAACAAGGAAGAAGAGTTACAAGCTGGGAGGATTGGGCCAAAGAGAGAATTCCGCGTTTCATTTTTTCCTTCAGGTTTATTACCACGATTGTTCATGCAAAATATACGAAGAGCAGCACAGTTGTGAAAGCAATGGAGAATCTGGAGTGGGGGGGGGGGAACGAAATGAATTATATAGCTAAGAAACATTATTCACCATGTGGAAAACTAACGAGAAATGTAAAATTCATTTGCTTTCCATTTGAACATGCACCGATCCAGAGTCACCTTGAACCAGGAGACGGGCAGCAATTTGATTGAGTTAGGTAGGTAGGTAGGTAGGTAGATAGGTAGGTAAAGAGATATAAATTTTCCATGTTTTCCCCACATCCTTCCATTCTAAATATCAGCAGGCTCCAAGGGACAGCAAAACATTTTTACGAGTCCATGTGACAAAGGGAAGGAAATTATATACCTGCCTTTACAGCCACTCACCTGTTAGGTCACCCAACATTTTGGCCAGGAGCCAGCGGTCAATATGTTGGTATGTGATTCCAACTACATGACAAATGACTGCAAAAGGAAAAAAGTTCACTGAGAATCCTAACCGGGGTTAAGACGACAGACTTTAACTGAGTTTTAAAGGAGGGAGGGGGGGAGCAGATTTGCTGGGTGAGAAGGGACTGCAAGACTTGTCACTTAAGTGACTTCAAGAGCACAGCACAATCACTCTGTAGCCAGAGCCTTCTGCAAGGGGTGCAGCGTCAAAAAAACCAGGAGTATTTCAATTGTGCAGTTCTGGCTGCTCTCTTGACTCTTTTATTTTTTGGCAAACACCTCCCAAATACTGAAAGACATATAAAGCAGGGATGGGGGGGGGGAAACCCTTCCTACGTGCACACTACTTGAGATCCCCAAGCAAATTGCAATACTTTTGACTTACATTTCCTAACCGAATCTTCGAATCCGACAATCCCATCTAGGAGCTTCATATTCTTATCCAGAGCTTGCTAGTATTAAAAAAAAATAAAAAAAATAAGAGAGGATAGTCTTAGTCGATGCCAGGACACGGTCTGTGACAGATATTGGTCTACATTTCTATAACGAAAGCATCTAAATTTACTGTTTCAGGAGATTAAACAAAAGCAGCACAAAAACTGACCCGACAACCTGACACGTATTAAACCGCCGTGTCCTCCCAGAAATCAAGGGAACTAGTGTGTTGTTCTGCAGATGTTGCTTGCACTGCTTGTACAGGTAGTCCTTGACTTAAATGATCACAAATTTCCATTCCGAAGCTAGGCAGTTGTTAAGGGAGTTGTGTCTGAGTTTACAATCTGTTTTTTTTTTTTTTACCACAATTGTTAAGTGAATTGAGCAGCCATTAGGCAAAACGAGCTTCCTCCGTTGACTTTGCTTTGGCCAGCTGGGAAGGTTGCAGACGGTGATCACGTGACCCCGGAATGCTGCAACCATCATAAATACACACTGGCTGCCAAGTGCCCAAATTTCAATCATGTGACTGCAGAGGTGCTGCAACAGTTACGAGGGCAATGATCGATCATAAAACACTATTTTCAGTGCTGTTGTAACTTTGAGCAGTGGCTGGTTATACGTCAAAGACTAGCAGTATCAAAAGTGTTTATTTCGCAAAAACAAAAGCCTGCTGTTTGATTTGATTTCCACATGCTTTCTTATTAGTCACACTTTGTTTTTGTTAGTTGCGAAGTCGTGTCCAACCCATCGCGACCCCATGGACCACGTTCCTCCAGGCCTTCCTGTCCTCTGCCATCTTCTAGAGTCCATTGAAGCTCATGGTTACTGCTTCAGGGACTCCATCCAGCCACCTCCTTCTCTGTCGTCCCCTTCTTCTCTTGCCCTCCATCTTTCCCAGCATTAGGCCCTTCTCCAGCGAGTCCTTCCTTCTCATTAGGTGGCCAAAGGACTTGAGTTTCAACTTCAGGATCCGGCCTTCTAAAGAGCAGTCGGGGTTGATCTCCTCTAGGACTGATCGGTTGGATCGCCTTGCAGTCCAGGGGACTCGCAGGACCAGCACCATAGTTCAAAGGCCTCCATTCTTTGGCGCTCAGCCTTTCTTATGGTCCAGCTTTCACAGCCATACATTGCAACTGGGAAAACCATGGCCTGGACTATACGTACTTTTGTTGGCAGGGTGATGTCTCTGCTTTTTAGTATGCTGTCTAGATTTGCCATAGCTTTCCTCCCCAGCAGCAAGTGTCACATTAGTCACATTAGTCTGTGTGAATCTACTACTTACCCAGAAAGCCTGAAAGTGACAGTTTTCCAATAGCTCCCCCAAGTATAAGATCTGACGGATTGGGCTCTCCTCTTGCTGGCAGGAACAGAGTTAAGGAATGCCACATATGAAGCTGGAGAAAAGAATGGAATTCCTCCCCCCCACACGCGTCTTTTGGACCAGACAAGCTACGAAATGCTCCCACATTGCTCAGCTAAAACGGAGGCTTTTTAAGTACAGCAGATATCACACGTTCACCTACCTGAGTAGGCATAATGATATATTTCCCACAAGCTACGGTAGAGACGTTATACAATATGAAAACTGAAACTGCTGAGCCTTATACAGCAGCACGGACATGAAAAATATCAGCTGCCTGCAAATCAAAATAGCAGCTCTCCTCCTAATCTTTTGTATTTTGGGCAAAACTGAAAGCAACTGGTTTTTTTTTTTTTAATGAATATTTGTAGGGCCACCCATCTCACAAAAATACGATTCTGGGTAGTGTACAACAGTGATTTACACAAAAAAAATCAATGTATTTATTTTCGTATCCTATTTATAATGGCTGTCCATTTCTCTAAAATGTCAGGAGTGGGCAATTATGGCAACATTACGACCTGTGGCCTCCAACTCTCAGAATTTCCGAGCAGCGTGGCTGGCATCAGGAATTGTGGGAGTTGAAGTCCACAGGTTGCAAAGATGCCATCGTTCCCCACTCCTGCTTTAAGCCATTGTTCTCCACTGAATTCTCCATCTAGACTTTTTTTTTTTCTGGCGAGCGGAGTTAATGGGAGGCTTGAGCTCCCAATACGGGGAAGTTATCCTAGAGTAACAAACAAGTCAGGATACATGAGCCTGATCAATCATGCACTTGCACAGTGTGAAGTCCGTGTGGGGCAGATTGGTGAGTGCTTTGAGGAGAATCTGGGCAGTCACCGAGACTTGGAATAAGTTAGGATTAAACTGATACCTAGCGGAGGAAAGGATGGCAAGATCAAAACCCGACAAAACCAACATGGATCATAGCATTTCTGCTCCTGAGCAACCATTTGCAGGCTTTCTCCCTCTAGAATTCGTTTCACTTATTTAAGAAAATTTAGATGGCCACTCAACTCATTCTCACAGACTCCAGGCAACTTACAGGGATAGAAGATTAACTCAACAGCAATGAAAAAGCAATAACTCCTTCAACCTCCTGCCAAATGAGTCCCAAAGGTGCTTTTTTCACGGGGCAACTGGACTTCCTTGTTTTTCTTTGAAGACGTTTCGCTTCTCGTCAGAGAAGCTTCTTCAGCTCTGACTGGATGGTGGGGAATGAAAGAGCTGAAGAAGCTTCTTGGATGAGAAGCGAAACGTCTCCAAAGAAAAACAAGGAAGTCCAGTTGCCTTGTGAAAAAGAATCTTTGGGATAAACATTGTTCTGGAGGACTGAGAATCTCCATAGACAATCAAATGAGTCACAAGATGGGCTCCATCCCACTTCCGGATTCCCCAGGCCTTGCCTTCAGGGCTTTGTGGAAAGACTGTCAAAGTGTCAGATCAGCAACTCACAGTTTGAGCACAGCCAGATTGGCTTCCAAGTCATAGGCATTCTCCTTGGCCTGGGTCTCCACGTAGTGCTGCAGAGTGACAAGATTTTCCGGGTTATATCTGAAATTCAGGAAAAGATGAAACAGCGGTCAGGAAGGATGTCCTAAGAGCCGATGGAGGCAGGCAGAAGTTCCTTGGACTTCCAACCCCTGGCATCAATGTTATACTGAAAAATTCCAGTTCCCCATTCCCGCTTCTGGTGCCTCCTTGCACTCTCTTCTCCTCTCTGGACCTGGCCTCTCTCAGCTGTCAGTCACAAGAACGAAAGGTTCGTTTGTGGAGCCACTCAACCACGATGCACGTATTTATTAAATTTATACGCCACCCATCTGGAGGTGGCTCTAGGAGGCTTACAATCAATAAAAAAGAGCTAAAGCAATAAATAGTAACACTAAAATCAATTTTGTCTCTCCACTGCAGGATGAAGGCCTCTTCTGCAGGTTTCCAATCAATACAGTCCTTTGCCAGTTGGGCCCGGAATACTTGCCGATGTCGTCGCTCCATGTTATTTTTGGGTCTTTTTCATGGATGCTTTTTAAAATTGATTTAAAAGTGATAAAGAGGGGAAGGAAGAGAGCAGGGAATAGAAAAGAAACAAGGATAGAATATAGAATAGAAGAACAGAACAGGAACAGAAAGAGAACAGGAATGGAAAATGGAGTAATAGAGCTGGCAGGGACCTTGGAGGTCTTCTAGTCCAACCCCCTGCTCAGGCAGGAGACCCTATCCCATTGATGCGCCCAGAGGCAAAATGCAAGAAAGGAAGCCCAGAGCCCCCCAACTCCAATGCTCTTTCCTTCCCCCCCCTTTTTCCAGGGGTCTCCAGATGAGGCCCCTCCAGGCAAACGCAGCTCGATTTAAAAAAACAAACTCAACTAATAATTATTATAAAAATTGGGAAGTAGACTAATTCCTTCTGCCCCATCCCGGTTTCTCCTACTAAATCCTTTTTTCCCCCTCTTTTTTGAGGTAAAAGGAGATGACAGAGGTGCAGAAATGCTGCCGGCCAGGCGAAGACGTGGGGTTCCTGAGCATGAGCAGAGCGCCATCCTCTCCCAGAGCTGCCTGCGGCTCCCGGCCGAGGCTTTCAAGGCCCCAAGGCCGCTTCGGGAAGTACCTGTCGATGCCCTTCAGCAGTTTCCCCACGCTCGCTCGCATCTGCTCGAAGGCCGCCATGGCTGCGGAGGCAGAAGAAAAAAGAGAGGCCGGAAAGGAAGCGGAAAAAGCCGAACGAAGGGAACTTCCTGTTGGGAAGGCGCCGATTTCCGTTTCCGCCCAGGCTTAGGCGGAGGTCTTCGGAGCACACGTTAACGCATGCGCAGTGAAGACTGACCTGCCGAGGTCGCCTAGAAGCGTTTTTCAACCTCAGTCGCTTTAAGATGCGTGGACTTCAACTCCCAGAATTCCTCAGCCGGCCTGCTGGGGACAGAGTAGGCGCCTTCCTTGGGCCCAGCAAATCCACTGAATTCTGGGAGTTGAAGTCCGCACGTCTTAAAGTGGCCGAGGATGAAAAAATACACGGGATAGAGCCCGGCGTTATAAGTAGTCACGCCCACTTCCCGCCTCCTTTTAAAAAGCACGTGCTCTTTCACAACGAGGGATAGGAACTTGGCTTGCTTTCTTTATCGCCCCTTTTGAAAGAAAGAAAAAAATCTCCAAATTTTCCTAGTTGGGTGGGATAAACCACAAACGTTTATGAATGACTCCCAAGTCTCAATTAATAAATTCAGAGGGGGCTGTAGATTCCCCCCCCCAAAAAAAATCTACAGCCCCCTCTTGGCATTTTCCCAACCTGCTTCTTCTCTGATCAGCTACCTCAATGCCCCCTGACAGTGCCAACCAAGGGGGAGGGCAGGAAAGCAGGCTGGGAACCCCCCATTCCAGCATCTCTGCTGCTTACTCTGCCAGGCTCTGTTGCAGCCTCACCACCTTCCAAGGGCTTCCTTAATCAGGGATGGGATGGAGCTGGGGGCATCACTTTTAAGATTTGTGGACTTCAGCTTCCCATGGGTGGGTGGGGAATTCTGGGAGTTGAAGTCCGCAAGTCTTAAAGTTGTCAAGATTGGACACCCTTGGTCTAGCACAAGTCTTAGCCTCCCATGAGATGCCCACTGTCCCAGCCTAGGAGATAATCAGTTGGTACAGACCAGAATCCACCGCTGGAGGCAACGGAGAAATCTCATAAATAAGGTATCATGTGTGTTACCTGTGAAAGGTGCAACCCAGTGGGAGGCACAGCTGATGGGAGGTTTGTAGCATCATCTGCCTCCAAGGTAAACAGGATCTTCCTTTGATCCCATATCACATTTGGAAAAGCCCCAAGACCCCGAAGGTGAATTGCATCTCATATGTGAGTGGGAGGGCTTTAAAGGAGAAGGATGGAGAGATTTTACAGTAAAATATCCATTTTAGGGTATTTATTGATTTCAATGTATACGATCCCCCACCTTGCAGGAGGCAACTCTTGGTGGCAAACACAGTTAAAAGCATCAATTGCAACAATATAGGAAATGAAAATAACAAACTACTGTTAAGATTTTTTATCAGATAAGGGAAGAATCAATGTTTGACTTCGGGATTTGAGGACTAGATCTGAGCTGACTTGAGAAATATTGTGGTTTTTCAACGGTTATTTGTGTTTGACAATGTGGTCTGTGTTAGATGATAACGAAGAGAAGAACATAACATGAATTTTGCTTTTTAGAATGTTTATTAGTATTTTAAAGTATTTGAAATATGGATCATTCATTCAAACTTAGAGGTGGTTGTATTTTATCTCTGTATTGAAAAAAGTTGGAGGCCTCTCTTGTTCTATATTTATTTATTTATATATATATTTATTTATATATTTATATCTCAGGGGCTGCCCCAAAGAAGAGGGAGTCAAGCTATTTTCCAAAGCACCTGAAGGCAGGACAAGAAGCAACGGATAGAAACTAATCAAGGAGAGAAGCAACCTGGAACTAAGGAGAAACTTCCTGACAGTGAGAACAATTAATCAGTGGAACAGCCTGCCTCCAGAAGCAGTAAATGCTCCAACACTGGAAGTTTTTAAGAGAGACGGGACGCCATTTGTCCGAAATGGTTAGGGTTCTTGCCTGAGCAGAGGGTTGGACTAGAACCTCCAAGGTCCCTTCCACCATTATTATTATCGATCATCGCACAGTCGCCAGATGTTCAGACTGGATTTGGCATTTTGTCTACCTATCGAGTCCCTTACCCAGGACCTGGGATAGGCAGATGTGGATGTTTGATGGTATTACAGATATCGTCGCAGGATGGAAGCAGTTCCTAATAAGGCCGCCTTTTGCAATTGACTAATAGCGAATTTGTCAATGCCAATGGTGTTCAAGTGGTGCTCCAGTTGTTTTGGGATTGCACCCAAGGAGCCTATTACTATTGGTACTACCCTTGCTTGCTTTTGCCACCGTCTTTCTATTTCTATTTGTAGGTCTTTGTATTTTGTTATCTTCTCCAGTTCTTTCTCTTCTATTCTGCTATCTCCAGGCACTGCCACGTCCACTATCCAGACTTTTTTGTCTTTCTTATCGACAATTGTTAAGTCTGGGGTGTTATGTTGCAGGTGCTTGTCTGTTTGAATTCTGAAGTCCCAGAGCAGTTTAATTTTATCATTTTCTATGACTTTCTCTATTTTATGATCCCACCAGTTTTTGCTTACAGGCAAATGATATTTTTTGCAGATCTTCCAATGCACCATTGTTGCTACTTTGTCATGCCGCTGCTTGTATAGTCAGTTTGTGCAATCTTCTTGCAACAGCTTACCAAGTGGTCCACTGTTTCTTCAGCTTCTTTGCATAGGCGGCACTTACTGTCTGTTGCTGTCTTCTCAATTTTGACTTTGTATGCATTTGTCCTTAAGGCTTGGTCTTGTGCAGCCAGAATTAGTCCCTCGGTCTCTTTCTTCAATTTTCCTGCTCTTAGCCATTGCCAGGTTTTATTGTTATCTGCTTTCCCAGCTATTTTTTTCATGTATTGGCCATGTAGTGCTTTGTCTTCCCATGCCTCTATTCTGTTCTTCACTTGGTCTTTCTTGAAGGCCAGTTTGGTCTCTCCAGTAGTTAGTAAGCCTTCCTGATATACTAATTTCAGTGCATCTTCATCATTGTTCTCCAGATATTCTTCCAAAGCCATTTTTTCTTCTTCAACCATCTGATGTACTTGTAGCATTCCACGCCCACCTATTTGCCTTGGTAGATAAAGTCTATCAATGTCACTGCGTGGATGAAGGGCGTGATTCATTGTCATTATTTTTCTGGTCTGCCTATCCATTGCTTTTAGTTCTGCTTGAGTCCAGTCCACTATTCCAGCTGTGTACCTAATGACTGGGATTGCCCAGGTGTTGATTGCCTTTATGGTATTTCCTCCATTGAGTTTGGATTTTAAGATCTTCTTCACTCTCTTGATGTATTCACCTCTAATCTTTTTCTTGACTTCAGTGTGCTTGATGTTGTCAGCTTGAAGGATACCCAAGTATTTGTAGTACTCTTCCTCATCCAGACTCTTAATGTTATTTTCGTGGGGCATCTTGATTCCTTCAGTTTTCACTATTTTTCCTTGTTTGATAGTAAGTGTGGCACATTTGTCCAAGCCAAACTCCATTACAATATCTTGGCTATATATACGGACAGTGTTGAGCAGCGATTCTATTTCAGATGATGTTTTTCCATACAGCTTCAGATCATCCATATAAAGTAGGTGGGATAGTCTGGCAGATGTTTTTGATGTTTGATAGCCATGTCCTGAGTTATTCAGTATTGTTGACAGAGGAAACAGTGCAATAACAAATAGTAATGGTGACAATGAATCTCCTTGAAATATTCCTCTCTTGATATTAACCTCTCCCAGCCTCTCACCATTGATCTGCAACTGTGTCTTCCATTGTGCCATCGATCTTTGCACAAATTTTCTGATGTTTCTACTGACTCCTGTTATTTCTAGGCACTTTATTATCCAATCATGTGGCAGAGAGTCAAATGCCTTTTTGTAGTCAATCCATGCCACATTCAGGTTGGTCTTCCTTCTCTTGCAGTTTTCCAAGATCATTTTGTCTATTAGGAGTTGATCTTTTGTTCCTCTGCTATTGGGGCGGTTTCCTTTCTGCTCAGGTGGAAAGAGATTGTTTTCAACTAGATGCTGTTGCACTGCATCAGCTACTACACCAGTTAGTAATTTGAAAGTTGTTGGTAAGCAGGTAATTGGCCTGTAGTTACCTGGTGTTGCCCCTTTTGCTGGATTTTTCATTATTAGGTAGGTTTTCCCAGTTGTTAGCCACTTTTCAATTTCTCCTCCTTGTAGTATATTGTTGAACTGCTTGGCAATGAGTGGGTGTATAACAGTTAGATGTTTCAACCAAAACCCATGCAGTTCATCTTCACCTGGTGCTGACCAATTTTTGATTTTCTTTGCTCTTTTTTCTACCATTTTTGTTGTTATTACTAGTTCTTTCATTTCAACTTCTGTTTTATTTGCATCCACCTCTTTTAACCAAGCCGCATCCTTGTTGTATTTCTTTGGGTTATCCCATATCTGCTTCCAGAACTGCACTGTTTCTTCCTTGTCAGGTACTGACTGATTCTTGCAGTTTCTCCATTGATGGATTGGTAGAAACGTTTCTGATTGGATTGAAATTGGAGGTTCTGCCTATAGTTTGCAATTCGAGCTTCATATCTACTGATTTTCCTGGCTATAGCTGTTATTTGTTGCTTTATTATTTCCAGTGCTTCCTTGATCTTCCTTGTTTCTAAGTGGTATTTCTTGATTAGGTATTCTTTGGTCTTCTTGTTCTTCAGCTTCTTTTCTTTCATCTGTTCTAGCTTGCTTGCATGTGATCTTAACTTGCTGATCTTATTTTCTAGTCTAACCTTCCATTTTTCTGGTGCACTGTTTGTTTGTTTTTCTTCTTTGTTGATTTTGCATCCCAGGTATTCTGTTATAACTGCAGCTGTGCTGTACATTAGTTGGTTTGTTTCTTGCAATGAATTGGTGCTTATACTTGATATTGCAATATTTGCATCTTTTAATGCTTGTGCTAGCTGTTTCTTTGGAACAAGCTTCAATGCAGGTAGCCTTATTCTGTTGTTTTTGTGCTGTTCTAGATGCTCAGTTATTCTTTGTTTCAATTCTTTTATTTCTTTAGTTAGAGGGTTTTGTTCTTCCTGAGGAAGAGGTGCCTGGTTTCCAAATGAGAACAGTTGTATATCTCTGCTGGATTCCTTCACTGCCAACTCCCCCTGGTTTGCCTCTACATTCTGAATTACTTCTGGTAAGGCTTTGATTTCTTTGCCCTGGGTAAACCTTTGCAGTTCGTCCAATTCTGTTTCTGTGAATACTTTATTTCGTGTTATAAATCGGCGTTGATCTGCTAGTCTCTGTTCTGTTATTTCTGATTCTGGATGTTGTTCTTTCCAGAACTGGTGCATTCGTTTTAGATATCCTCTTCTTGTTGGACTTGATCTGTAGTAACAGATCATTATTTCTTTGTTTTCCATCATTGTGTATCTGCGACGGGTAAACACCTTTTCTTCCAGTAGTTCTGAGCAGAGGGTTGGACTAGAAGACCTCCAAGGTCCCTTCCAACATTATTATTATTATTATTATTATTATTATTATTATTATTATTATTATTATTATTATTATTATTATTATTATTTTAAACCTATTTTTGTCACTTTTTAACTTGTTCTGCTATTCTCCTCCCCTTTCCCCCCTTTATGTTAGCTTGCATTTTAAGATTTGTTTTTGAAATTTAATAAAGATACTTTTTAAAAGAAAAATAAAATAACAAGAAGAAAAAGGAAAAAGGAGTGACAGCTCAGGATAAACCTCAGCAAGAAATGAACATTACATAAAAGCTCACCTCGCCTCCCGATTTCATCCCTGGAAGTTTTCAAGAAGAGACTGGACAGCCACTTGTTTGAAACGGTATAGGGTTTCCTGTGTGAGCAGGGGGTAGGACTAGATGACCTCCAAGGTCCCTTCCAACTTTTTATTATTATTGTTGTTGTTGTTGTTGTTGTTGTTGTTGTTATTATTATTATTATTATTATTATTATTATTATTATTATTATTATTATGTCCTTTCCAACTCTATGATTCTGGTCTGGAGGACCTTCCCAAAAAATTCACAAACCTGGAACCAATCTAATCTTGAGGCAACAGCATTCTAAGCACACATTGTTGTAAATTATTCGTTCTTGGTGTGGCAGGAAACTCATTGATGAGCCATCAGAGTAGAAAGAAAAAAGGATTCTGAGAGAGATTCAAAAAAGATTTGGGGCAAAATGCAGACAGGAAAGACCCAGTGGTGGATTTCAAATATGTGAACAACTAGTTCTCTGTTTGGATGCTGCTTCCGGAAGTCCGTTCTGAGCCTGGGCAACAAAAAATTAGCTACTGGGTCTGCCGAAGTGGTGCGAAGCGGCTGAATCCCACCACTGGAAAGACCCCATTCACATCCAAACTCCAGAAGGGTCCAGATGTTCTGGATCAGCTGAGAGGCCCTTCACCACCAAGTTGCTCGCCCACATTAATCACGCTGCAAATCAGGAAGCAGAGCCCTGCTGAGAAGTTCACCCGTATCCTGACCACAGTACAGAGAACAACGCCTACAAGCGTGCAGAGTTTATAATCTCTGCCCGCACACGGGGGGAACCCTGAACAATGGATGCTCGAGAAGGGGTAGCACGGCTAGAGATTTCCACCCGTGACCCCCAAGAGGACTTTGAACTTCTCCAGCGGGTTGGTGGAGGGACCTATGGAGAAGTCTATAAGGTAACCTCAACTGTCCTGCATGGGGGTTTGGGTTCAAGTGCTGCTCCGGCACCTTTTTCAGCTGTGGGTTGCTTAAAACGGGATTTGTTCCGGACATTAACAAATGCAACAAATAGAGATCAAGCTTCAAAGAAAAGAGAAGGTGCAAAGGATTTAAAAAAAAATAAATAAATAAAAAAAGATCAAGTTAATATTAGTCTGTGAAATTTTGGGCCACATGATATAAGGGAAGCTGGTCTTATTAGTCTAATAGTCTAATAAATAAAGAAATAAGCATCTCCAGTTGCTTGCAATACACTAAAATCCTGGTTGTATCTTAATTAAACTTTGAACTATGGTGCTAAAGAAGACTCCTGCGAGTCCCTTGGACTGCAAGGCGTTCAAACCGGTCAGTCCTAGAAGAGATCAACCCTGACTGCTCTTTAGAAGGCCAGATCCTGAAGTGGAAACTCAAGTCTTTGGCCACCTAATGAGAAGGAAGGACTCCTTGGAGAAGGGCCTAATGCTGGGAAAGATGGAGGGCAAGAGAAGAAGGGGACGACAGAGAATGAGATGGCTGGATGGAGTCACTGAAGCAGTAGATGTGAACTTAAATGGACTCCAGAAGATGGTAGAGGACAGGAAGACCTGGAGGAACGTTGTCCATGGGGTCGCGATGGGTCGGACACGACTTCGCAATTAACAATTAATAACAAAATCTTAATTAAAACCCATAAGGAAGGTTAATCTGAAGGATGAGCAATAAATGTCCTGTAATTGTCTTTGGAGGTGGGGGAAAAGTCGTCAAGGAGAAGCAGGCATAAAACGACAGAAGAGTGGACTTTTTTGATTCCCATCAGTGGTCCTGACTCCAGCAGTGGCTATGAATTCTATCATTTAATTGGTTTTATGTGGGCAAGAAGATATGGGAATCCCATCCAGGAACTATTTTATTTTTTTTTGCAGACTTTTTTTTACCTCAATTAACCTGTTTAAAAGGCAGAACAGTTTGGTAGCCCCCTCATAAATTGCATTAAATCATTTTATTAAGGCTAATAATTGATTTTACAAGAAGGCACAAAAGCTCGCAAAATGAATAAAATTTGGTAGTCGAAAAAAAAATCATTCTTACATTATCCACTATCCTTGGATTTTGGTTTTATATGGCTCTCCTTGCGGGTGTAAGAATCTCCCAAGTTCTGATCGGCGTCGGTTGTTGGATTTGATTTAATTTGAATGCTCATACTGATTGGATCATTAGCTTGGTTCCAATCGTCCAATCGATTAGACTGGAAGAACAGAATCAGTTTAAAAGTGAGCTGTTGCTGTTTAAAAGTGTTTTAATTTACAATGCCCCAGTGGACGATTGGAAAGGAATCAATCAGTCTTGACTCTGTGTTTATTAGAATCATCCTTGAATCAAAAGAGAGATTATTTGATTACTTGGCCTACAAATGGAAGCCTTGTCCTGGTACAATCCACCATTAATTTCATTTTAATTGCTGCAATTTAGGTTTCTCTGCAAAGATCCCTCAGAGCTGCATAGATGGCAGTGAGGTAGCCCCTGTATGAAATTTCCTGTTTGCTACTACAACTTTCGTTTTTTTATTTACTTTTTTTAATACCCATATAATCAAATAAAGCCTCGCGATTTGGCCAGATGTACATAAATTGCACAGTATTTTTTTTCTTTCTTCTTAAATAATCCCTACAAGAAAAGGATGACTGAATTAATATCCATGCTTGAAGACCCCTCCCTCAACCTCTAGCCCAGAAAGGGGCTAAAATCAGTGGCGGGATTCAGCCGGTTCATATCACTTCGGCAGAACCGATAGCTAATTTTTTGTTGCCCAGGGCCAGAACGGACTTCCGGAAGTGGCATCCACGCAGAGAACCAGTTGTTCACCTATTTGAATCCCACCACTGGCTAAAAATCCTTTATTTGCACCACTCTGTATTTGCAATATATATATCTTAAGAATATTAAAAATAAAAAGCTAAACATGGGTAAACTCATGTTTAGCTAGCAATAAATGCAAGAACACCAGGAAATTATAAAACTATAAAAAGTTTCAATAAATTTAAAACACCAAGCTTTCACTGGCAACTGCCGGCATCATCAGGGTGGTTTCCAGTCGATGGGAGAGGCCACAACCATAAATAGCCCATCGACTGGAAACCACCCTGATGATGCCGGTATTTTAAATTTATTAAAACTTTTTATAGTTTTATAATTTCCTGGTGTTCTTGCATTTATTGCTAGCTAAACTATCTATCTATCTATCTATCTATCTATCTATCTATCTATCTATCTATCTATCTATCTATCTATCTATCTATCTCAATCATTTTTGTCCTCAGCCGGTTTCACACATCTTCGTTTTCCAAGGAAAGAAAGATTGAACAATCTGAGCAGGCATTGCCACGATAACCCCCAATGCAGCATACAAAACATAAAAATCTTGCTTTAACAGCACAAAATGTGGATGAAAATAATAACAACACACACATAAAAAAAAAGAAATCCTGAGGCAGCAGCTGTATCCTCTGCCAGCAACACACAGAGCGTTTTTCAGCTGGGTTTTTTGCTTCCTCTTTCTCACTTTCCCTTCCAAACTGGGAAATGTCAGAGAAAGGCAAGATTTAAAAAAAGAAAAAGAAAACTCTTGGTAGAAACAAGAGTTTGATAAAACCAGGCGAGATGGAGTGGGTGCAGAATTAGAACTCGGCTCCTGAATCGAGATGGCTGTTATATCCTTTTTTTTAGGTTCCATTTGCTCGATTTAATATAGAATTTGTGCCTTCTGCCACCACTTTCAAACATTTTATTAAAATTTGGGTCGCTTTCTTCTCAGGCAAGGAGCAGAGAGTCGGGAAAGCTGTCTGCTATCAAAATTGTAAAGATGGAAGCAGGTAAGCGAGGAAAAATTTAGCACAGGGTTTCCCCACCGTGGCGACTTCAAGACAGGTGGACTTCAACTCCCAGAATTCTCCAGCTAGCCACGTGTAACCTTCCAACATGCAAAATCAACAGAGGAAGCCAGATTCCCTTCAGGACTGCCTGACTCACTGCACCACTGCAGTGCTTTGCTTAACGACCGTGGCAAAAGAGGTCGTAAAATAGGGCAAAACTCAACGTAACAACGGCCTTGCTGAACAACAGATGTTTTGGGCTTAATTGTGATCGTTTGTCGAGGACTAACTGTAACATAACAACGTAGTGGGGATGTTGGCCGTCGAAGCCCAGCAACATCTGGAAGGCTGAGGTCCAGATGTTTTAATAAAGGAGAATATTTGCAGCTCAGGGTTGAAATGTGGGGTCCTTGGTGCCCTCTGAGCTGGGTGGTTTCTGTGCAGACGTTTCATGACCCAACTAGGGAACGTTATCAGTGCTAGAAGTGGGGAGGAGGAGGAGGAGGAGGAGGAGGAGGAGGAGGAGGAGAAAGGACTGTGGGGTCTTTGGTGCTCTCTGAGCTGGGTGGTTTCCTTGCAGACATTTCATGACCCAACTAGGGAACATCATCAGTGCTAGAAGGGCGGCGGAGGAGGAGGAGGAGGAACAACTGTGGGGTCCTTGGTGCTCTCTGAGCTGGGTGGTTTCCTTGCAGACGTTTCATGACCCAACTAGGGAACATCCTCAGTGCTAGAAGGGAGAGGGGTCTAGCCTTGATGATGATACCTAGTTTGGGTAATGAAACGTCTGCAAGAAAACAAGCAAGCTCAGAGGACACCAAGAATCCCATAGTCGTCCTCCTCCTCCTCCCTTCTATCACTGATGATGTTACCAGTTTGGGTAATGAAATGTCTGCAAGAAAACCATGAAGTTCATCAAGGACCATGAAGCACCAAGGACCCCACCGTCGTCGTCCTCCTGCTCCTGCTCCTGCTCCTCCTCTTCTAGCACTGATGATGTTACCTAGTTTGGGTAACAAAACATCTGCAAGAAAACAGGCAAGCTCCGACCAACGACTCTTCATCCAGCTGGCTGCTGTGCTTCCTCTTTAAAAGATTTGCAAAGAACAAAGCAGAAAAGATTTCGTTCAGGAAAAAAAACCTCCCAGGTCTTTGGGAGGTGGCTGCCTTGACTTTTTTCTTCTTCTTCTTCCAATTTTGCCTTTCAACTTTCCGCCCTCATCCCAGCCTATAAATCTCTCTTTCTATTAATTCCAGAGTTGCACGGTGCTGTGTAACTTGAGACGGCATCGTGCATTTCCAAAATGTAGTTCATATGTATTATTAGGGGATGGGGAAGGCTGGAACGCTTGTAAATGGGTTTTAAAAATGCAGATTTCCACACATCAGCTGTAATTAAAGACAGAAGGAAAGGCTGTGTTGGGGACGCAACCTGGAGGAGAATCTGTCAGAAATGATGAGTAAAGCTTGAGAAGAGAGCTAAGCTGGAAATTGCCTCTTTTGTGGGTGCATTGAAAGATTTTATCTGCCCCAGCTGAGTCAAATCCACCCTCCTTTCTCTGCTATTCTGTTACTCCTTGATCTTCCATAGAACTGGTTCCCCCCTCCCAAATTGTGCCTGTTTGTCTTTCACTCATTTCATTCACTCATCAGGTTTGACCTGATTTTTCTTTTAACAAAGCACTTTTCTTTTCTCCCCATCCTTGGCTATTCCTTTTATTCTGCCCAAATCTGCCTATAGGTTTCCCTTTCCTGTAACTTGTCAGGAAATATCTTTTCAAAAAAACATTTCGTAAAAAGGCCACAGCGGTTAAGTGAATCCCCGCAGTTGATAAGTTAGCCACACAGTTGTTAAGTGAATCTGGCTTCCCAGGAGGTCCCAAAAGGGGATCACATGTCCCCGGGACACTGTGACCGCCGTAACGATGAGTCAGCTGCCAAGTGTCTGAATTTTGATCACTGCGACGGTTGTGTGAAAAACGGTTCTAACTCACTTCTTTCAGTGCTGTTGTAACTGTAGCAAAGACTTGCAAGTGGAAGGCTACTGTATTCCATTTATAATAATAATATAATAATAGTAGTAAAGTTGGAAGGGACCTTGGAGGTCATCTAGTCCAACCCCCTGCTCGGGCAGGAAACCCTACACCATTTTGGACAAATGGCTGTCCAGTCTCTTCTTAAAAACTTCCAGTGTTGGAGCATTTACTGCTTCTGGAGGCAAGCTGTTCCACGGATTAATTGTTCTAACTGTCAGGAAGTTTCTCCTTAGTTCTAGGTTGCTTCTCTCCTTGATTAGTTTCCACCCATTGCTTCTTGTCCTGCCTTCAGGTGCTTTGGAGAATAGCTTAATTCCCTCTTCTTTATGGCAGCCCCTGAGATATTGGAATACTGCTATCATGTCCCCTCTTGTCCTTCTCTTCTCTTCTCCCTTTAACGCTGGGAAAACTCACCACCTTGCAATCTTCTGGCTTCCTGGATCTTCCCCAGAGCAACACAGGTGTTAACCTTCTGCCCTTGTCTTTCATTCGCCCGGTTCCCATCAGGTCGTATCCTAAAACACCTCCTTTCTTTCTTTTTTGTCCAGATGATGATTGCGTTGCTATCCAACAAGAGATCGTGATGGTGAAAACCTGCAAACATCAGAACATCGTCGCTTACTACGGGAGTTACATCCGGTAAGCGGTCCTTCTCTGAAGATGGGACAACGCTCCCGGGACTATTTCCCTGTCTTGAGAAAGTGGGCGGGCGGGCGGGTGGGTATCCCAGAACCTTGGGCAAGATCCTGGGGTACAAAACTGGTGTATGTCAGAGCCGTGGGGGCGCAGTGGTTAGAATGCAGCATTGCAGGCTAACTCTGCCCACAGCCTGGAGTGTGATTCTTACCGGCTCAAGGTTCACTCAGCCTTCTATCCTTCTGAGGTCGGTAAAAATGAGGACCTGGATTTTTGAGGGCAATAGGCTGACTCTGAAAACCGCTTAGAGAGGGGTTTAAAGCACTGTGAAGCAGTATATAAGTCTCAGTTCTATTGCTGTTCCCTCCCTCCCTCCCTCCCTCCCTCCTTCCTTCCTTCCTTCCTCCCTCCCTCCCTCCCAGTGGTTAGAATGCAGCATTGCAGGCTAACTCTGCCCACAGCCTGGAGTTCGATCCTGACCAGCTCAAGGTTGACTCAGCCTTCTATCCTTCTGAGGTCGGTAAAAATGAGGACCTGGATTGTTGAGGGCAATAGGCTGACTCTGAAAACCGCTTAGAGAGGGGTTTAAAGCACTGTGAAGCAGTATATAAGTCTCAGTTCTATTGCTGTTCCCTCCCTCCCTCCCTCCCTCCCTCCCTTCCTTCCTTCCTTCCCTCCCTCCCTCCCTCCCAGTGGTTAGAATGCAGTATTGCAGGCTAACTCTGCCCACAGCCTGGAGTTCGATCCTGACCAGCTCAAGGTTGACTCAGCCTTCCATCCTTCCGAGGTCGGTAAAATGAGGACCCGGATTGTTCGAGGCAATACGCTGACTCTGTAAACCGCTCCGAGAGGGCTGTAAAGCACTGCAAAGCAGTATATAAATCTAAGGGCCATTGCTATTGCTACAATTAGAAAGTGCTTATGGGCAACCTAGATAGCTGGCCCGATCCTTCCAGCCCTTACTCCCATTCTTGGCGTCCTTCAACGCAAATCTTCTCTCTCTCTCTCTCCTGTCTTCAGGTTTAAGAAGCTGTGGATTTGCATGGAGTTCTGTGCGGGAGGTTCTCTTCAAGACATCTATCAAGGTAGCTGCTAAGAAAACGGGACAAATCTCACTCGCACTTCCTAAGCTCAGCTTATAGAATCATAGAATCCTAAGGCTGGAAGGGACCTTGGACCCTCTTCAGTGCATTTCAGACAAGTCCAATGTCTTCTTAAAAGCCTCCAGTGATGGAGCACCCACAACCTCTGGAGACAAGCTGTTCCACTGATTAATTGAACTTCCTTGTCAGGAAGTTTCTCCTTAGTTCCAGGTTGCTTCTCTCCTTGATGAGTTTCCATCCGTTGCTTCTTGTCCTGCCTTCAGGCGCTTTGGAGAATAGGTTGACCCCCTACCCTTCTGTATGGCAGCCCCGGAGATATTGGAATACTGCTATCATGTCCCCCCCTCGTCCTTCTCTTTATTATACCAGACATACCCACTTCTCGCAACTGTTCTTCATACAGTCTCCTGTCTCCTAATCGTCATTGGTCTTCTCTGCACACTTTCCAAGGTCTCAACATCTTTTTTTGAATTGTGGGGACCAGAACGATACCAGCGTGGCCTCGCTAGTGCAGCCTAAAGCGGTCCAGTTACTTCAAACAACACTCAGCCTTTCTCAGATATCACAAGGCTATCTAGCAAGCAAGCCTTCAAAACACAGAACAGGCTGGGGACAATCATGCACAGAAAGATGACGCTAAGAGGAAAAGGATTTGCAAAAGAGTGCACATCGCGGGGGAAGACTGCAAAAGAATGTGTTTCCCTGGGGGAAAGGCTTGTTAAAAAGTGTAGGTCTTTTAGACACCGATTTTGAGAGAAGTTTGCAAAGTAGACGCGGGCTGAGATTAAGGTTGGAATTACAGGAAGCCAAGTCTTCCTGCTTCCTCACCCCCACCCGGTGCAGAGGGAGGCAAATACTTCCTAGTTTTTCCTCACAATCCCAGTAGCACTGAGTTGTGAGAAGCATGCCCTGCTTGGCACAAAGAAGGGTTAGTCCCTAGCATGTCCAAGAACTGGATGGCCACTTCTTACAAGTCTTGGAGAGCCATGATTGACTAGAGCAGGGGTTCTCAACCTTGGCAACTTTAAGACTTGTGGACTTCAACTCCCAGAATTCCTCAGCCAGCTTTGCTGGCTGAGGAATTCTGGAAATTGAAGTCCACAAGTCTTAAAGTTGCCAAGGTTGAGAACCCCTGGACTAGAGGAAGTCAACCTCCCATCTCCTTCCATATGGTGCGTAGGTGATGGCCATCTTAGCCCTCAGCTGCCCCCCCCCATTCAAGAAAAGATGGGTCTAACTGAGATGTTGAGACTCTAGAAAGGGTGCAGAGAAGAGCAGCAAAGATGATCAGGGGACTGGAGGCTAAAACATATAAGGAACGGTTGCTGGAATTGGGTATGTCTAGTTTAATGAAGAGAAGGACGAGGGGGGACATGATAGCAGCGTTCCAATATCTCAGGGGCTGCCCCAAAGAAGATGGAGTCAAGCTATTCCCCAAAGCACCTGCAGGCAGGACAAGAAGTAACACATGGATTTAGACTTATTTATGATTTATACTTTTTTTTTTAAGAATTTAAGAAACTTTAATTAAGCCTATATTCAGCTCTGGGAAAGTTGAGGGAGGGAATGGGAGGGTTGGGGTGGGTTGGGGAGGGTTGTTTTTTTTTCTTGTAAAAATTTTAAAAATTTTCAATAAAAAAAAAAAAGAAGTAACACATGGAAACTTATGAAGGAGAGAACCGACCTAGAACTAAGGAGAAATTTCTTGACAGGGAGAACAAATAATCAGTGGAAAGAAGAAGGTTTGGATACTCCATCACTGGAGGTTTTTAAGAAAAGATCGGACAGCCATTTGTCCGGAATGGTACATGGTCTCCCGCTTGGGCAGGGGGTTGGACTAGATGACCTCCAAGGTCCCTTCCAACTCTCTAATTCCGTATTCTAAGATACAGTGTGGGGAGCTTTCCTTTGCTCTGATCTTCCAAAGTGTTTAAATTTTAAGTACAGTTGTTAAGAGAGGAGGGAAAGATGGGTTTCTTTCTAACACACACACACACACACACACACACACAAACACCACACACACAAACATCATCAAGCGAGTCATTTTGAGTGCCAGGTTCGTAAGTTCCTCGGGGAAGGAGTGCAGTTGAATAAAAAAAAAGGCAATCCTTTTTTGCAACAGAAGTGAAACCAAGTGCGGTTGTTGGCTTTGTGTAGCATGTCAGTAGCACCTGTTTTGAAGGAAGAGACCCCATCGTGTTCAACTGGCTTAGGCTAGGTTGCAAACTTCCCCCTTTGCAGCCAGCGTGTGTTGTTTTGCACTACGGGGCTGACTTTTGCTGCTTACAAGGAGAACAAAAAAAAAAAAAACGATAAAGGACACAAGGGAGCCACAAAGCTAGGCAGTCCCATTTCTTGGACAAACACACCCATGCTCCTGCAGCTTCACAAAAGTTTTGTTACTTTTCGGCCAGCTTGAAAGGAGAATTGTTAACTTACTGTGTGGCAAGTTGCAAATAGTCTGGTTGCAGTAAGCTACAAAGAGTCTAATCCAGGGGTAGGCAACCTTGGCTTTTTTATGACTCGTGGACTTCAACTCCCAGAATTCCTGAGCCAGCCGTGCTGAGGGGAAAGGGAGAGGTTTCCATGCTGGCTCAGGAATTCTGGGAGTTGAAATCCACGAGTCATAAAAGAGCCAAGGTTGCCTACCCCTGGCGTAGGCCTGTATTTCTCAACCTTGGTCACTCGGAGATGGGTGGACTTCAACTCCCAGAATTCCTGAGCCAGCATGGCTCAGCTTAGAAACCTCTCCCTTTCCCTTCAACATGGCCAGCTCAGGAATTCTTGGAGTTGAAGTCAACCAGTCATAAAAGAGCCAAGGTTGCCCACCCCTGGTTAATCAGAAGGAAAAACGCCTTTCAAGAAAGATATTTAAAAACCTAATATGGAATCAAGAAGAGATTCCCTGGTCCGGATCACTCTCTGCTTTTTCTATGCTCTAGTTGCAAGCTGAAGTCTGTGCTTAGCTTAGGAGAGCTTCTTCTATGAAGTCTTCAGATCTTCTTCTAAAGAAGCTGCACTGATGTGGTTACCTAGTTTGGTAATGAAACGTCTGCAAGAAAGCCACCAAGCTCAGAGAGCACCAGGGACTTCACCAACCCTGAGCTACAAATATTCTCTTCTATTGGACTAAGAAGTCTTCTGGCTAGTTGTGTTTTTGTCCTCTTCTTCACTAAAGAAACTTCCAAACACTCTGGAGATGTTGCCACCGATGTGACCCACCTGCGGCTGAGCTTTCAAGATTTCATAAACATTGGGAACCAGGAGGACAATCCCACCTAGCGTCAAAGTCCTCCCAGCTCCAACTTCAAACTCTCTGGAGATGGGGTTAAAGTATGAAAGAGCATAAGAACAGGACCTGCTGGATGGGATCTCTGGCCCCTCCAGTCCAGCAGCCTGTAGGGGAAGTAGCCAACCGACCTGCTTATCTCCCACCAGATGGCCTTCAGAAGCAATTCCAGAACCTTCAAGATCAGGAGGCATTGGTCTCCAAGACTTCCGTGAATTGGCCCAACTCTTTATAAGCAAGACAAGTTGATCACCTGCATCACACATCTCAGGGAGCCTATTCCAAAGTTTGGTAGTGTGTTGGTTTTAAAAAATATTTCCTTTTGACCGTCCTAATTCTAATAATAATAATAATAACAACAACAACAACAACAACAACCATCAGCAAAAATTGGTGGGACCATAAAATAGAGAAAGTCATAGAAAATGATAAAATTAAACTGCTCTGAGACTTCAGAATTCAAACAGACAAGCACATGCAACATAACACCCCAGACTTAACAATTGTCGATTAAGAAAGACAAAAAAGTCTGGATAGTGAATGTGGCAGTGCCTGGAGACAGCAGAATAGAAGAGAAAGAACTGGAGAAGATAACAAAATACAAAGACCTACAAATAGAAATAGAAAGACTGTGGCAAAAGCAAGCAAGGGTAGTACCAATAGTCATAGGCTCCTTGGATGCAATCCCAAAACAACTGGAGTACCACTTGAACACCATTGGCATTGACAAATTCGCTATTAGTCAGTTGCAAAAGACAGCCTTACTAGGAACTGCTTCCATCCTGCGACGATATCTGTAATGCCATCAAACATCCATATCTGCCTATTCCAAGTCCTGGGTAAGGACTCGATAGGTAGACAAAATGCCAAATCCAGTCTGAACATCTGGCTGACTGTGCGATGATCCATAATAATAATAATAAACAACTTTATTGTCAGAGCAGAAGGAAGCAGGAGAACTTCTGGTTTCGGGAAGCTACTACATTCACTGCAGGGTGAAGAGGCCAGGCGAGTGGTGGGAACAAGCAGTTGGAACAAGAAGGACATTTAGACAAAGGCTAACCAGAAGGTCCTTGCTGTGGGTCACTAAAGCCTCAGTTTCCCCTCCCCCTGGTTTCTGAGTGGGGGCAGAGAAGCGTCACAAGCACATCTCGAACGAGGACAGGCTGACCACAAGGCTGCTTTCTCGTTTTCATTTTTAATGCTTCTTGTCGCTTCTTCAAATTCTTCCTGCAGTAGCATCTCTTGTGGTGGAGATCAAAAGTCAGCTGGCACACACAGCATCCCAGCAAAGTGCAGAGATGGAGGTGGAGGGGGGGGGGAGATTTGCTTGTTTTCTAAGGCATGCAGGATACAGAGAGCAGGAATCTTCCGGAATTAGCCAATTTAGGCAAGTTTTTTTTATTTTATTTAGTAATAGTTATAGTAGTAAAGTTGGAAGGGATCTTGGAGGTCATCTAGTCCAACCCCCTGCTCAGGAAAGAAACCCTACACCATTTCGGACAAATGGCTGTCCAGTCTTTTCTTAAAAACTTCCAGTGTTGGAGCATTCACCGCTTCTGGAGGCAGGCTGTTCCACTGATTAATTGTTCTCACTGTCAGGAAGTTTCTCCTTAGTTCTAGGTTGCTTCTCTCCTTGATTAGTTTCCACCCATTGCTTCTTGTCCTGCCTTCAGGGGCTTTGGAAAATAGCTTGATTCCCTCTTCTTTGGGGCAGCCCCTGAGATATTGGAGCACTGCTATCATGTGCCCCCTTGTCCTTCTCTTCGTTAAACTAGACATACCCAATTCTAGCAACCGTTCCTTATATGTTTTAGCCTTGATATTTGCCTTGATGGTTCGGTCGATGTCAGCAGGCTGAAGAGTCTTCAAAGCACAAGTGGAGTTTGATTGGTGGAGATTAACGACAGAACAAGTGCCAGTGCTAATTTTTCTTTTCCTTTAAAAAAAATGTTATTTTTTTTTAACTTTTCCTTTTTTTTCCTAAAGAAAAGAAGGAGTAGGGGGGACATCATAGCAATATTCCAGTACTTTAGGGGCTGCCACAAAGAGGAGGGGGTCAACTTATTTTCCAAAGCAACAGAAGGCAGGACAAGAAACAATGGATGGAAACTAATCAAGGAGAGAAGCAACCTGGAATTAAGGAGAAACTTCCTAACAGGGAGGACAATTGACCAGTGGAACAGCTTGCCACCCGAAGCTGTGGGTGCTCCATCACTGGAGGCTTTTAAGAAAAGACTGGACAGTCACTTGTCTGAAATGGTATAGAGCAGTGGTTCTCAACCTTTTTAATGCCGCGACCCCCAACCGGTCGTAAGTTGAGGACTACTCAACCGGTCATAAGTCGAGGACTACTCAACTGGTGCAGCACCGTTTGCAGAATGGGACTTTTGGCAGGCTCAGCAGGGCAGAGACAGCCTGGACAATTCCTATTGGCTTTTGAAAGCCAATAGAATGAGACTCTATTCAAGACAGTCTGTTCTATTGGCTTTCAATAGAATAAAAGGGAGTAGCACAGCTAAGGAAAAGGGGGGAAAAAATGGCGGACTGCGTTGTTTGGTGACCCCCGTGAAATGGTCGTTCGACCCCAAATGGGGTCCCGACCCACAGGTTGAGAACCACTGGTATAGAGTCTCCTGCTATGAGCAGGTCCCTTCCAATTCTGTTCTGATTGATTGATTGAAGTTCCAGGAAGGAAGGAAGGAAGGAAGGAAGGAAGGAAAGAAGGAAGGAAGGAAGGAAGGAAGGAAGGAAGGAAGGAAGGAAGGAAGGAAGGAAGGAAGGAAGGATCTTTGAAGAAAAATAGGCCAGAAGAGGGCAAGTACATTTCAAAGGGCAACCTTGCCAAAGTTTTATATTTTTATAATTAGAGATACTGTTTTACTAAAAGCCACCCAGGCAACACATGGCCACCTGAACCTCTATAAATAGAAATCAAAACTATTTAAACACACCATGAAAAATTATTTCAGAGGTCAGGGTAAACAGTGCCTCTTCTTTACCTGGAAAGCATCTGAGCCAGCCCATTTTGGAACTGCCATTCCTTAATTTCTCCAGCAACTTAATCTTACATTTTTTCCACATCGTTCAATATATCAGCCATGGCGCCGAGCCGTGGCGAAATTCTTGCAGGATGAAAAGTGCCATTCACTTGTCTCCTTGTTGTTTTTCAGTCATGGGCCCCTTGTCTGAGCTACAGATTGCTTATATCTGCCGAGAAACTTTACAAGTGAGTAGGAATCTGTTGATACGCCTCCTCCCAAGCCATTTTGCCCAAAGGTGGAAGTGTGTTAGGTTTGGCTTCAACCTGGAATATCCCACGTGCTTGGTTTGAACCTGGAATATCCATAACTCTCTCTGAATTATGGTCGTTAAGCCAAGGACTACCTGTATGCACGGGATCAAAACAAGCTGCCTAAATTTACTGACTTGCAAACTGCCAGAAAACTGGGAAATCGTTTTCCAAATTTTAACATTCCTCCCATACCTGCAAATCCTTCACAATCCTTACTTAGTGCATTCGTTTATTAATGGTTGATGTCACCTTTATTAGTTTATAAGTAATTCACGGCAGTGAACATATCTAATGCCTCCTCCTCCTCTTATTTTCGCCACAACGACAATCCTGTGAGGTGGGCTGGGCTGAGAGTTCTCGTACTTAGGGCCAACCCAGCATCCCCATGGTGCCCTGATCAAAATTCGAACCCTTGGCAGCCAGCATTTATTCATGACTGTTGCCACGTCCTGGAGCCACACGATTGCCATTTATGATTTTTCCAGCCTGGCTTCCAAAAACCAAAATCCGTGGCGAAAACCAGATTCACTTAACAAACACGTGATTTGCTTAACGACTGCAGCAATTTGCTTAAAAAATTGGAGCAAAAAAGGTCATCAAGTAGGGCGTGACTAATTTAACAATCCCCTTGTTTAGCAACCAACATTCTGGTCCGAATGGTGATCATAAGTCAAGAATTACCCGTATATTAAATGTTATTATGCTAGTTGTATTTCCAAGATAATTGGATGTGAACTTCCCCCCCCCCCATCCTCCTAGGGTTTGTCTTATCTTCACAACCAAGGCAAGATCCATCGAGATATAAAGGTAAGAATTACGAAGTTTATCCCTTCTCTTATGTCGCCGTCTGTCTCCAGGGCAGAATTTTGGAGAAGAGCAGGCAGAATGGAGGTGGAGTCAAGAGAGGAATCAGCCTGGAGTCTTTACATTCCCACAAATCTAATCCCTCTTGAATTCTGTTTACTGTTATCTAGCAGCCAATTTAATGCTGACCGTTAGTCGGCTAAATTTTTGTCTAGATGAATCATCTTCATTGGAAGTGCAGTCCCGGATTCTTCGCATCTGACACAGAGAAAGGGAGCTGTCATAGTGCTGTTGCTGCTACTTTTAACAGCTAGACTTTTTCTCGATTCATAGTGTGTGATTGAAGACCACAGATTTAATTTAGCTTGCAGAATTAAGCTAGCATCATGCACAAGTGCTAGGCCAGGGCTCTGCAACCGGGACGACTTTAAGACTTGTGGACTTCAGTTCCCAGAATTCCTCAGCCAGCATAGACCCTGGGAACTGGGAGGATTGTCTAGTTGGGCTAGGGAAGTTGTTACCCTCTGCACATCAGCCACAACCCATTTCACTCTGAGTGGTGCTCACTTCCTTTTCCTGTTCTTCACCTTACAGGGGGCGAACATTCTTCTCAATGACCAGGGGGAAGTAAAACTGGGTAGGTGCATTCTCTCCACCTTTGTTTCTCGGGCTCTGCACCCTCAGCCACCCCATCTGGAGGGTTCATGGGCATTGTTTAGCCCCGAGATCCTATCCATAGGATCTAAGAATAGAGTAGAGTAGAGTAGAGTAGAGTAGAGTAGAATAGAATAGAACAGAATAGAATAGAATAGAACAGAATAGAACAGAATAGAATAGAAGTGGAATTTTCCTCCAATGGGATTTTCCCATGTACTTTACCAGGAAACATAGATAGGGCAGGCTAGAAAAGTCAGCGCCCTCCTAACCATACCCAAGCACTCCGAGTTTGTTGGCGAAGTCCATTTTGCTCTATGAGTTCATGGTGACCTAACCCTAACCCTAAGTGGAATTTTCCTCCAATGGGATTTTCCCATGTATTTTACCAGGAAACATAGATGGCAGACTAGAAAAATCAGTGCCCTCCTAACCATACCCAAGCACTCTGAGTTTGCTGGCGAAGTCCATTTTGCTCTATGAGTTCATGGTGACCTAACCCTAACCCTAAGTGGAATTTTCCTCCAATGGGATTTTCCCATGTATTTTACCAGGAAACATAGATAGGGCAGGTTGGAAAAGTCAGTGCCCTCCCAACCATACCCAAGCACTCCCAATTTGTTGGCGATGTCCATTTTGCTCTATGAGTTCATGGTGACCTAACCCTAACCCTAAGTGGAATTTTCCTCCTATGGGATTTTCCCATGTATTTTACCAGGAAACATAGATAGGGCAGCCTAGAAAATCAGTGCCCTCCTAACCATACCCAAGCACTCCTGGCGAAGTCCATTTTGCTCTATGAGTTCATGGTGACCTAACCCTAACCCTAAGTGGAATTTTCCTCCAATGGGATTTTCCCATGTATTTTACCAGGAAACATAGATAGGGCAGGCTAGAAAAGTCAGTGCCCCTAACCATACCCAAGCACTCCCAATTTGTTGGCGATGTCCATTTTGCTCTATGAGTTCATGGTGACCTAACCCTAACCCTAAGTGGAATTTTCCTCCTATGGGATTTTCCCATGTATTTTACCAGGAAACATAGATAGGCCAGCCTAGAAAAGTCAGTGCCCCCCTAACCATACCCAAGCACTCCGAGTTTGTCGGCGAAGTCCATTTTGCTCTATGAGTTCATGGTGACCTAACCCTAACCCTAAGTGGAATTTTCCTCCAATGGGATTTTCCCATGTATTTTACCAGGAAACATAGATAGGCCAGCCTAGAAAAGTCAGTGCCCCCCTAACCATACCCAAGCACTCCGAGTTTGTCGGCGAAGTCCATTTTGCTCTATGAGTTCATGGTGACCTAACCCTAACCCTAAATGGAATTTTCCCCCTATGGGATTTTCCCATGTATTTTACCAGGAAACATAGATAGGGCAGCCTAGAAGAGTCAGTACACGATTCAGATCTACCACAAGAGACTTTTTCAACCTCTCCTTTTTTCTTGTCTTTCCTTCCCTCAGCTGATTTTGGAATCTCAGCTCAACTGAGTGCCACCTTTGCCCGCCGAATGTCTTTCATTGGGACCCCTTACTGGTAAAGAAAACCCACTCACTGGCCCGATGGGCATCTGAGCTGCGAGATGCCAAGGAGAAGGGGGGTAAATCGGAAGGGACCCCCATTTCAGAATATGTTCCAAAATTCATAATGCTAACCAAGGGCCCCCACTGTGTGTGCCGATGCCCACACACCCACCGTTCCTTTTTCAGGGACAAACACATCCAATAACCTTGTCCCGTCTGCAAGGGGCCTTGGTGAGCCAGGAAGTGAGAGGGAAATCCTGGTTTGTAGGCTTTTGTCCTGATAAACCTGGTTAGCAGGTTGGAAAAGACCCCCAGAGTGTTCCTAACGGGACCGAAGAGGGTCTCAGGGGGGGTGAGCTTGAATGTCAGATACAGCCCCCCACCCTCTGTTCTAGGATGGCCCCTGAAGTGGCGGCTGTGGAACTGAAAGGGGGCTACAACGAACGGTGTGACGTGTGGTCGGTGGGCATCATGGCAATTGAGCTGGCTGAGTTGCAGCCCCCCATGTTTGATATGCATCCTTTGCGGTAAGGTGACTCAGCGTGTCCTGTTCGTTCTCTTTGATCCCTGGGGATTGGGAAGCGATTTAAGGAAGAGAAGCCCGGCTAATCTGTGGCTTGCCTCTCTGTGCCACCTTGCAGGGTGCTGGTGTTGATGACCAAGAGTGGCTACCAGCCTCCAAAGCTAAAAGAGAAGGCCCGGTGGTGAGTATGGTCAAGAGGTCCTTCAGAAGTGGTGACAGATCCTTACTTGGTCTCAATAAAGGAAAATATTTGTAGCTCAGGGTTGAACTGAGGGATCTCTGAGCTGGGTAGTTTTCTTGCAGATGTTTCGTGACCTAACTAGGTAACAACATCAGTGTTGGAATGGAGGAGGAGGAGGAGGTGGTGGTGGTGGTATAGGACTGTGGTGTGTGAGTGTGGTTGTGGTTGTTTTCTTGCAGACATTTCATTATCCAACTAGGTAACATCATCAGTGCTAGTAAGGAGTGGGTTTTGCTCTCGCTTTATATTCTAGTGGCTGGCCCTGTCAGTGTTGCTGGGAGTGGTCTTGGAGGTTGTTTTTTGGGTTGTTTATTGTTTGCTTGTTTGGCAGTGTTTTGATTGGGGTATGGTGTCAACGCTGCTCTGCTAACATCGGATGTTATTGCTTTGCAGCCATTTTCCTTCTTCTGTTTTACTCTTAGAATTAGAGTTAGAATTAGATGATGGGGGGGGGGGAAGGAATGTGCATGGGAGTTTAGTTAGAAATAACAATACTGTAACTAGTGTGAGAACCAAGGTTTTTTGAAATAAGAGATGATAAGAAATGGCAGGTTGAAGAATTGGAGGGAAAGCCTGCATTTCAAACTAATTGGAGAATGTGATTTGTGACTGTTAATTAGAGGAGGGAATCGTGCTTTGATACTATGTGCTCAGGGGATGGGAATTCAGATTTTGGCTTTGCCTATGTATGTGCCAATGCTATGCTACTCGAATAAAGATTCTTTAAGGTAAAATGCCTCAAAGTTCTTTGAAGGGTTTCATCTGTTGGAACCATGACATATGGTTTAATTCTGATTGTTGGTCTGATGTTAATCTTAGTGTTGCCCTTTGGGGCAGAATGCCAGAGGTTTGAAATACATGTAACCCTTGACGTACGACCACAATTGGGACCAGATTTTCCACTACTACACAAGGTAGTTGCTAAGCACCAGCTACGTTACAGCTCCAGACATTTTTCCTCATGGGTACCGCTGCTGTCTCCACAGGTCCCCAGCCTTCCACAACTTTGTCAAGGTGACACTTACCAAAAGTCCCAGGAAACGGCCGAGCGCCTCCAAGATGCTGACGGTCAGTAAGCCCACCACGCCTTCCATCTCTACCCAGGACAGGCTCTCCGCAGAGATGGGAGCAAAGCCCCCCAGGGCCAGCTAACCCGAGGGGCGATTCTCCAACTGTTCAGGAACCAAATTCAATTTTCTATGTCTGCTTAAGTTGGAGAAGTACAGACAGTGCTCGGGTTACCACCACAGTACAGCCCAACATTTATGTGGCTAAGCGAGACATTTGTTAAGTGAATTTTGCCCTGTTTTACGACCTGTCTTGCCACAGTTGTTAAGTGAACCCCTGCGGTTGTTATGTCCATCACAGGGTTGTTAAGTGAATCTGGCTTCCCCTTTTTGACTTGGCTGGTCAGAAGGTCGTAAAAGGGAGAATCGCACGATCCGGGACGTGCAACCGTCATAAATATGAACCAGTGGTCAATCCTCTGAATTTTGGTCATGCGGCCCATGGGATGCTACAATGATGAAAAGGATCACAAGGCACTTTTTTCCGTGCTGTGGTCACTTTGACTGGACACTAAACAAATGGTTGTAACTTGAGGACTACATGTATACATACAGTATCCCCTTCCTCTTCCATTCTCGTTCCAGTCCCCAGGCTGGAACCCGACCCTCTTCACCTTTCTTTTCCCAGCACCAGTTTGTAACCCAGGCAGGGCTGACGCGGAGCCTGACCCTTGACCTCTTGGAGAAAGTGCACAATCCTGACCAGCTCCCCAGAGGTGAGACGGAAGAAGAGGACCAAGAGGTGAGAGCAAAGAGTGGAAAAGTGGAAGAGATGGACTCTTCGATTTAGGACCCGTCCACACCTACCTCTAACGGCTTCTTCTAAGATGCCAGGCTTCTCTAAGGAGGTGTCCTCACGACTCCACCTTCATCTCATCTCCAGTCCACAGCTGAGCATGTGTGTCGTGCCTGCATTTCTCTGGTCTGACGTTCAGGGAGAACTCTCCATCTTCTCCCGACACGAGCTTGGCTAGAGGCCATGTTTTTGTGAACTTTTATGGGGACCTCTTTAGACCAGCTGGAGAGAAACATGTCAAACCATTCCCCAGGGTCTGCCTGTGATTTAGAAGTTGGTTTCCTCTCTTCCCAGAGCCATAATAAGTATTACAGTGAAGCAGCTGATCTTTAGGACACATTCAGAGCTTGAGCCCTGGGTATCCTACTGTCCCAGATTTTCTCCTGAAAGTCACTCCTGTCCTAATTCAGAATAGCGACATCACCATACGAAGACGGGGGGAAATTGTCCAGGCTATTACTTTTTCCTCCCCACACTACATCCATAAATCTAGGTCTCTCTTGTCTTGCCCAAGTCAAACTCAAGGGTGTTTTGGGGGGCTAGCAATAATAAGGGCTCCTCTAGAACTGAAGGGTGGGAGACACAGCCATACAAGCTCTAACACAGTGGTTCTCAACCTTTCTAATGTCACGACCCCATAATACAGTTCCCCATGTTGTGGTGACCCCCAACCACTTATATATCACTGGGTGCCAGATGTGTGGCCAAAGAAAAGGGGGAAAAATGGCGGACAGCCTTGTTTGGCGACCCCCGTGAAATGGTCGTTTGACCCCAAATGGGGTCCCGACCCACAGGTTGCGAACCACTGCTCTAACACATCCCTCTAACATGCCTCTCCTCTCCTCTCCTCTCCTCCTCTCTCTTCCTCCTCCTCCTCTCCTCTCTTTTTTCTTCTCTTCCTCAGCTGCCTCCACCCCCAGTGCCCCGAAGAATTCGCTCTAGTCAGCGGCAAGGCGTGACTTCTCCAGGATACGCTGGTGCCCAGGGTATGGTTGCCCACTCTCGCTCATTCAAGGCTCACCTGTCCAGCTGATCTAAGTGGATTCACCCCACTAGGGAAAAATAACATGGCTGTTTGGTCTCTGCACCCTCCATCATGTTGAGACTCTAGAAAGAGTACAGAGAAGAGCAACAAAGATGATTAGGGGACTGGAGGCTAAAACATATAACAAACAGTTGCTGGAATTGGGTATGTCTAGTTTAATAGAAAGAAGGACCAGGGGTGACAGGATAGCTGTGTTCCAGTACCTGAGGGGCTGCCCCAAAGAAGAGGGAGTCAAGCTATTCTTCAAAGCCCCTGAAGGCAGGACAAGAAGCAACGGATGGAAACTGATCAAGGAGAGAAGCAACCTAGAACTAAGGAGAAACTTCCTGACAGTTAGAATAATTAACTAGTGGAACAACCTGCTTCCAGAAGCTGTGAATGCTCTAACACTGGAAGTTTTTAAGAAGAGATTGGACAGCCATTTGTCTGAAATGGTATAGGCCAGTGGTGGCGAACCTATGGCACGGGTGCCAGAGGCAGCACTCAGAGCCCCCTCTGTGGGCACGCGTGCTGTCACCCCAGTCCTAGGCCTTCAGCTGGGTTTTATAAAACCTTTTCGCTTTAGGCCTCTGCCGCCATGTGAAAAAAAAAAAGATTCAAACAATCAGTCAATTTCAACTTCTTGCGGAAAAAAAAAAGATCTTGCAGAGTTGGAATTGATTGATTGAACTTTTTAGTCCCACCCAGTCTGCCGTTACCACCACAACCACGCCCACCCAATGGGCCACACCCATCCGGCACCTGACGATGCATAAGTGGGTTTTGGGTTGCAGTTTGGGCACTCGGTCTCTAAAAGGTTCGCCATCGCTGGTGTAGGGTCTCCTGCTTGAGCAGGGGGTTGGACTACTAGATGATCTCCAAGGTCCCTACCACCACCACCACCACCACCATTATCATCATCATCATCATTATTATTATCTTCCTTCTCAGGGCTCTAAATCCCCTTTCCAATCTCATTGCAGAACCCAATTTCAGCCCTGTCTTCCGAAGAAAACAAAGTCTGGGGTCTTCAAAATCGATGGTAACTCTTCATTGGCTCTTCCACTCTTTCCTTTGAGAAAGATTTCTCTCAAGGTCTAGTCTTTGTCCTCCGCTCTTGGAGTCCACATATTCAATGCCCCAAGATCTCATAACTGACTCGTTCATCTCTTCTCCTTCTTCAGATCTTCCTCTAGATCATGTTTCTCAACCTTTATGATGGGTGGACTTCAACTTCCAGAACTCCCAAGCCATCACGCAACTTTAGGAAGAAAGGATTTTAACTCCCAGGAATTCTGGGAGATGAAGTCCATCCATCTTAAAGTTGCGAAGGTTGAGGAATACTGATCAAAGAGCACAACCAAACTCTAAGGCAGCCTTGGCCAACTTGGGGTCTCCAGATGAGCGGAATTATCACGCCCATCACCCCCAGATACCTCTGGGCTGGCTGTTGGGGAATTTGGCTTCTAATTCTGCTGGAGACACCTCCCTTCCTTTAGGCTGATGGACTTGCAAAGGCTGAAATCCCCATGTCTCTGCTTTCTTCTGCAGGAGATCATGCTAGACCCAGGCTACAGTACGATGGACAACCCTGGATCTGACTTCAGCAGCAGGTAAGGGGGCGTGAGAAGGGGTCTCAGGGACCAGCTTCCCTAGCTGCTGCTGCCGAGATAAATAAAGTTTATAAAGTTTATTTCAGCTTTGTTTTCCTGATCTTTGCAGGAAGAAAGTAGTTGACTCAGACTACGATGATGTGGATATGTAAGTTCTGTCTCAGCTGCTTGCAGTTGAGCTGGCTGGGGAATCCTGGGAGTTGAAGTCCACCTGTCTTAAAATGGCCAAGGTTGAGAAACACAACAGGAGGCTTTGACAATGGCAAAACCGCAACAAAGGGCTCATCAAAACAATGATGTGGTGATGGGGGCCAAGGGCAGCTAAACTCCTGAGCATCACCCCGTTTCATCGTCCTCGCGCTTCTAAATCCCTCTTCTCTGACCATTCTTTTCTCCTCTCCCTTCCAGTCCCAGCAGATCAGACCTAATCAGGTAACAATTTCTCCCAGAATTTTAAAATATCAAATTATACAACACGCGGTCATTTAGCCAAAAGCTGGGAAGAGACGGATCTGAGGATCTAGCAAGGAACTAGTCCCTAAGACGAATAGATTCTTGCTTGGGATTTAAAAACGACACTCCTGGAAAAGAAATGTTTTCTTTCTGTTCTGAAGGGGCTTAGACCTGCGGTGAACTATGATGTCTTGTTATGGGGTCTTGTTATGGTGGTTTCCTTGCAGACCTTTCACGACCCAACTAGGGAACGTCATCAGCGCTAGAAGGGAGAGAGGTTTATAAACAAGAGAGCGAACCCCACGCTCTTCTGGAACGGATGGTGTTACCTAGTGGGGTCATGAAATGTCTGCAAAACCCTCCCACCAAGCTCAGAGAGCACCAAGGACCCCCACAGTTCAACCCCAAGCTATGCATATTCGTCTCTGATATTACTATCTTTGTTAGAACAATTCGTTGCAGGTAGATGGAGGGGAGAAAACAGGTCACTATCCCCATTTCCCTGTTTTTGATCCTGGTCATTTATCTTTCCTTCCAGGGACACTCAACCGGCCAATCTCCCACCCCCATTACCCCCCAAGGTAAACCTTCTGTGGGATCAAAGTAAGTTGCAGTGCTCCCCTCTATCCTTGCAGGTGAAGATACACTAAGGCAGTGGTGGCGAACCTATGGCACGGGTGCCAGAGGCGGCACTCAGAACCCTCTCTGTGGGCACGCATGCTGTCACCCCAGTCCTAGGCCTTCAGCTGGTTTTTATAAAACCTTTTTGCTTTAGGCCTCCACCACCATGTGCAAAAAAAAAAAAAGGTTCAATCAATCAGTCAATTTCAACCTCGCAGGAAAAAAAAAGATCTTGCAAAGTTGAAATTGATTGAACTTTTTAGTCCCACCCAGTCTGCCGTTACCATCGCAGCCACGCCCATCCAATGGGCCACACCCACCCGGCACCCGACGATGCGTAAGTGGGTTTTGGGTTGCAGTTTGGGCACTTGGGTCTCTAAAAGATTCGCCATCGCTGCACTAAGGGGAGTCCCAGGTGACTCCCCATCCTCCAGGGGGCAGCCACGGTCCACCGCCCTGTTCCTCCTACTCCACGTTCTTCCGTGGCTGGTGCAGATTTCGTCCACGGACGATCCCTTGGCCACCCTTAGCGCAGGTTTGCTGTTCCCGCTGACCCGTGCGTTTCATGCGTGCTGCAATCCCTCTCTCGGTAGCCCAGTGTCTGGCTCTCCTCGGACGAAAGGGCAGCAGGTCGATCCCGTGGCCCCTCTCCTGCCAAATCCCTCGTCCGGGGACGGTGCTCCAGCGGCCCCATCCTGAGCTGGCCCTCGCCCCAGAGTAATTCCGGGAGAGCTGAAGCTTCCCATCTCACTGCCAAATCAGGTATGGCTTTTTCCCAGAAAACGGAGGCGTGACGTAAAGAGACAGGACGAGACGCTCCCAAACTTTGTACATTGTCCCGGACGGGGGGTGGGGGTCACGAGACCCCCGTTTTGCAACCTTCTGTCAAGCAGGGTCCCTGGGGAAGCAAGTGTGTTATTAACCATGGCAGTGATTTATTTATCGGCTGTGTCATGGCTTGTCCTGGGATAAAACCCACTGAACGGCTATCTCAAGGAGCAACCTACACTTTGGGGCTCATTTGTGGTCGTAAGTTGAGGACCACCTGTAGGGGGAAAAAATAGCTTGGGGCGGGGACCCCTGTCATTCCCGAAACAAGCCTTGCAGGGGTTATAGTCCCGTTAAAAGATTTAATGGGACTAGTCCATAAGACCGAACCTGAATTTGGAGAATCCAGAGTAAAAAAAAAAACAAAAGGAAGACTTAATTATGTTGCTGCCGGGTTGAGATCTGGGGAGGTCAATCTCATTGGGGCAGGATTTGGTGGGGGTGGGGCGTTAACTGTTCCCTTCCTCCCTCCCAGTCCCAGAGCTGCGTTCAGATCCCTCGGAAGAGAGGCCACCCAGCCTTCCTCCTAAATTGGAGAGGAGACAGAAACCAGTAAGTGTTTTGAGCCTCCACGTTGGCTGAATTTGCTCTGATCCAAAGCATTCCACTATTGCTCAAATTAAACTTTGTTTTTTTTTTAAACTGAGCCTGGTAGAAAGAGAATAGCTTGCATTTTTCTTGGGAGCAAGTCAAGGAATTATCCCCCTCCTCCTCTTCCCTCTTTCCCCTTCCCCCTTTCCTTCTCTTCCCATTGCCTTCTCCATCTCCTCCTCCTCCTCTCTTCCCTCTTTCCCCCTTTCCTTCCCCTTCCCTATTGCCTTCTCCATCTTTTCTTCTTCCTCCTCTTCCTCCTCCTCTTCCCTCTTTCCCCTTCCCCCTTTCCTTCTCTTCCCATTGCCTTCTCCATCTCCTCCTCCTCCTCTCTTCCCTCTTTCCCCCTTTCCTTCCCCTTCCCTATTGCCTTCTCCATCTTTTCTTCTTCCTCCTCTTCCTCCTCCTCTTCCCTCTTTCCCCTTCCCCCTTTCCTTCTCTTCCCATTGCCTTCTCCATCTCCTCCTCCTCCTCTCTTCCCTCTTTCCCCCTTTCCTTCCCCTTCCCTATTGCCTTCTCCATCTTTTCTTCCTCCTCCTCCTCTTCCCCTTCCCCCTTTCCTTCCCCTTCCCCACTGCCTTCTCCATCTCCTCCTCCTCCTCCTCCCCCTCCCCTCCAAAATATAATTCCCAACCAGTGTGGGAATCATCAGGGTGAAATTCAAAGGGGAAGAGGTACCACCAGGAGGGGAGAGGGGGAATCACCTGCGGGCCAGGATGCTCTCGTGCTTCTCCCAGGCGCCCTTGTTCATGGATGGCTCTGGCCTGCTTCTCCTCCTCCTCAGGACAGGGTTCTCTTCAAGAAGGTCTTCAACGAGTGTCCCTTGCACCTCACCTCGGCCACCGCTTGGACCCATCCACACACCAACGGTAGGGCTGGAGCAGACCCGCGAGAAGGACAGGTGGGCGGGGGGGGCCGCATTGGCTCCTTCTGCAGACCTGAGGAGCATCTAGCCCAGGTGGTGACCTCTTGACCAAGGCTCCTCATCCTCAAAGAATCTAGTGACCTGTTCTTGCTGGGTGACCGCAGGGTTCTCCTCGTGAGGAAAGCGACCTTCCCCAAAGCCATCTAGAAATAATTACCTGAGCTCCAGGAGGGCTCCCCCACCTAGGACTCGTTCTTCTGAACATCGTGTGGTCCTTGACTTACAACGGTTTGTTTAGTGACTTTTTGAGGTTAACAACGGCACCGAAAAAAGTGTCTTATGACCGTTTGTCACCCTCCTCAGGTAGGCTCCACAATGAAATCCACAGCTCTTCTAACTGCTTCGGAAATCTCTCACACACACCAACACAAACACACACACACACACAACTTTCAACCCTTTGTTTAGGGACTGCTTCGGAAATCTCTCACACACACCAACACACACACACACACCCCTTTCAACCCTTTGTTTAGGGACCGTTCGAAGCTACAACAGGACTGGAAAAAGCGACACGGCCATTTCCCCACACTTACGGCCGTTGCGGCATCCCCACGGTCAACATTCGGACACTTGTCAGCTGACTCATACTTATGACGGTTGCAGCAGTGCCCCGGGGTCACGGGATCCCGACCTCTAGGGAAGCAAAGTCAATGGGGGAGCCAGATTCACTTAACAGCCGGATTACTAACTTAACAACTGCAGTGATTCACTTAGCAACCGTTGTAAAATGGGGCAAAGCGGACTGAACAAGTGTCTCCCCTTAGCTGAAATTTTGGCTCAGTCAGTCTGGATGTTTGGAAGACCTGATGGGCCACGTTTAGAGACAAGAGAGTCACGGAGAGCACTAAGAGGGGACGCCCCCTCAATGGCAGGTAACCGATCACGGTGGTCTTTCCTTAATCTTGAATTTTCTCCCTGTTCCGCAGAGCTGCACTTAATTCTGGGGGCCGAAGAAGGCATCTTCACCTTGAACCGGAGTGAGACGGAGCCTGCCCTAGAACTGGTGAGACTGACGGGCGAGGTGGGGTGCAGGAACGAGTCTGAACGACAGAACGAAGAAGGAACGAGGCAGAGAATTCAATTTCTGGCTTGCTTTGAAGAACATCATCCTTTTTTGTTGTTGTTGTCTCCTTCCCTTTCTCAAGCTTTATCACAGCCGAACGACGTGGGTCTATTGCATAGCAAACGTGCTCATGTCCCTTTCGGGTAAGTTGATCACCCATAGGTTGTGTTCGCACAACACAATGCCTTAACCTGGTTGGGAGGGCACCCATCTGCTGGGTCTGCAATGCATTGAAGCATAGGCTAAGCCAGAGGTGGGGAACCATGCCCCCTTTTTGACCTGTGGACTTCAACACCCAGAATTCCCCAGCGAGTTATGAATTCTGGAAGCTGAAGTAGCCAAGGCTGAAAAACAGTACTCTAGTGTCTGTATTAAAAAAAACACAAAAAACATACACAGACACTAAAAAAAAGTCCCATTTCTTCCTGCAAAGCGAGACGAGTTTCCTCTTAAAATTACTTAAGCGCAGAGTTGTCATTGAGTAGCTTGCTAACAGATTATTTTTTTTTACCGTTTTGATTTTTTTTTTTTTTTTTTAAAAATGTTCTTAGCCTTTCGACCACGTTTTGATCTGCAAAACTCAGGAAGTGGTAATAAATCAACCAGCCAGCTAATATCGGGGAAACCGACTTGCTGTTCAAACAATTTCCTCTTTTTACTCTTTGTATTTTGTTTCGTCCTTTTCGCCCCTCGTTTTAAAAGCCCTCTGGAGAAAGCAGTAGCTGAACGAGCACAAGCAGCTGAGGTAAAAAAAATCAGCACCCAAGAGAATGAGAGAGGTGAAAGGGGTTCCAAGAAGACTCCACACCCATTTGCACCACTCAGGTGACCCTGACCAGGGGTAGGCAACCTCGGCTCTTTTATGACTCGTGGACTTCAACTCCCAGAATTCCTGAGCCAGCCATGCTGAGGGGAAAGGGAGAGGTTTCCAAGCCATGCTGGCTCAGGAATTCTGGGAGTTGGTCCATGAGTCATGAAGGGGCCATAGTTCCCCCATGCTGGCTCAGGAGTTCTGGGAGTTGAAGTCCACCGGTCATGAGGGGGCCATAGTTCCCCCATGCTGGCTGAGGAATTCTGGGGGTTAAGGTCCATGAGTCATGAGGAGGCCATAGTTCCCCCATACTGACTCAGGAATTCTGGGAGTTGAAGTCCACAGGTTGTAAAGTTGCCATAATTGTTCACCAATGAGCTAGCCCTGGGGTGGACAACCTTGGCTCTTTTATGACTCGTGGACTTCAACTCCCAGAATTCCTGAGCCAGCCATGCTGAGGGGAAAGGGAGAAGTTTCCAAGCCATGCTGGCTCAGGAATTCTGGGAGTTGGTCCATGAGTCATGAAGGGGCCATAGTTCCCCCATACTGACTCAGGAATTATGGGAGTTGAAGTCCACAGGTTGTAAAGTTGCCATAATTGTTCACCAATGAGCTAGCCCTGGGGTGGACAACCTTGGCTCTTTTATGACTCGTGGACTTCAACTCCCAGAATTCCTGAGCCAGCCACGCTGAGGGGAAAGGGAGAGGTTTCCAAGCTGAGCTATGCTGGCTCAGGAATTCTGGGAGTTGGAGTCCACGAGTCATAAAAGAGCCAAGGTTGCTTACCCCTGACATAGACAAACCTCCAAGTGGCCTCAACGACTCTCTAAAAGGATTCAAATGACCAGCTGTCTGCAAGGAGTATAAATCTTTCCTTTCCCCCACCATTCAGTCAGAGCTGAAGAAGCTTCCTGGAGGAGAAGTGAAATGACTTCAAAGAAAAACAAGAAAGTCCAGTTGCCTCTTGAAAAAGCACCTTTGGGCTCAGGGGATTTTTAAAAGCGCTCGTGGCAATTCTGCAAACACAGACTCGCCTTGCAAATTTAAGTCCCAAGACCTGAACAGAATCCCCGATCATTTATACCCAGTAGCCGTAATTGTTCGTATCCCAAACAGATAACCCTTTTATCACGACCACAATTGGAACTGGCACGTCCATCGTTAAGCGAGGTGGTTATTAAATGAGGACGCACCCGAGTTTGCGACCTTTTTTTTTTTTGCTGTGGTCATTAAGGAAATCACACAGCCGTTAAGCAAATCTCGCTTTCCCCCATTGGCTTCCCTTGTCAGAACTGGCTAGGAACGTCGCAAATGGGGATCACGTGATCCTCGGATACGCCAACCGTCATAAAGGCATGCCAGGTGCCAAGCGTCTGAATTCTGATCATGTGAGCCTGGGGATACTGCAGTGCAATAAGTTGCTGTAACTCGCTTTTTTCAGCACCGCTGTATTTTCAAGCGGTCACTAAATGAATGGTCGTAAATGGAGGACCTCCTGTATAGTCGATTAACCTCGATAGGTTTTCTTATCCCTTTTGTTCAGGCAAGGTTCCCCAGCTCTTCTCCCACAATTTACTGGGTCTGCACGAGCAGAGCAAGAGAGACCAGCGCCTGGCGGTGTCCCTTTCCCCACACCGACTATTACCCAGGTAAACCCATCATCGGAACGGTGTCTTTTTCTTAACCCCTTCCTTATTTCTTCAGGATTCATTTAGCTGTGAGAATGGCCACTCTCTTTATCTGGCAGAGGTCTTTAGCAGCCTGGCTGGCTGGAGCTTCAACAGGTTGCTTTCCTTGGCGTCCCTGGTGCTCTCCGAGCTTGGCTGCTTTCTTGCAGACTTTTCATGTCCCAACTAGGAAACGTCACCCGTGCTGCACGGAAGTTCTCTGTTCATAGATAAGTGGCTTGTCCTGTTGGGTGGGTGGTGAAGTCTTGGTGAAGTCCAGACTTCTTAAAGTTGCCAAGGTTGAGAAAGGGACACTACACATCCTCTTTGTGACCTGTTTTCCTTGTTACTTTCTGGGTGCTCCGGGGTATCCGAAGCAGAACATCCAGATTCAGTCACAGTTTTGTTCCATACAGTGTCAACCTTGTGAACTCTCAAACTTCCTCTTTCCGTCATGTATTCAGGATGGACAGTGGTTAATATTTGTATGTTATTTATATGCAAGGGTGTAGGTTTATACATATGTTGTATATAGCATGTTTAAATGTGTTATGTATGTGTACACTTTGAGAGCAAGCAACTAAATTTCATTTTTAACGCGTGCAAATGTGCCCACAGTAGAAAATGACAATAAAGGTTATCTATCTATCTATCTATCTATCATCTACTGTCTATCATCTATCTATCATCTATCTACTATCTGTCTGTCTATCTATCATCTATCAACTGTCTATCTATATATCATCTATCTATCATCTATCAACTATTATCTATCTACTATCTATCTACTATCTATCATCTATCAACTATCTATCATCTATCAACTATCATCTATCAACTGTCTATCTATATATCATCTATCAACTGTATCTATCTATATCTATCATCTGTCTATCAACTATCTGTCTGTCTATCAACTGTCTATCATCTATCAACTATTTATCTATCTATCAACTGTATCTATCAACTGTCTATCTATATATCAACTGTATCTATCAACTGTCTATCTACTTATCTATCTATCTATCTATCTATCTATCTATCTATCTATCTATCTATCTATCTATCTATCTATCTATCTATCTATCTATCTAAAGACTGTGTAGGGCAGTTCTAAAAAGGCAGTCTCGCTTCCCTTCACAAGCATCTCACCTTTCCTTTCCTTCCTTCCTTCCCTCTAGGAAAAACATCACCACCACCAGGATTCCTGACACGAAGGGATGCCAGAAATGTTGCACAGGTGCTTTGAATGCCAATCTCAATGGAGGGTGACAGCCACCACAGTTAACACCACCCTCCTCCCATCAGTTGCCCTGCCTAGCAGCCTATGCAGCATATTCTCCTCCTTTTCTTGCAGCCAGGAATGCCCAGAACAATTGCCACTTTCTCTGTGGAGCATTAGAGGCGGGGGTGATTCTATTGCAATGGTATGAACCCATGCAGAAATTCATGCTGGTCAAGGTAAGAGCTCTGCCAGAGGCAGCATCTCCTGGCCTGGGTCAAGGTGGGCATCCCAAGGAAGAGACAGCCAGGTTGTGTTGGCTAGCTGGCTAGGTCACACTGTTTGTAATTTAGTGCATTGGGTGCAATTGCCAAGGCGGACTTAGGCTGGTGTCAACCAGGGGAGAACACCGCTGTTCCCACCACAGGCATTCTCTCTGAAGGTCTCTCACTGATTTATTATTGAAACTATTTTTGGATGCCAGGGTTTTCCCGTTCTGCAGGATATTTATGCTTTTTGAGCAATAATTGAAAACATGCTCCCTTTTGCACTGGTGAGACCACATCTGCAATACTGCGTCCAGTTTTGGCCATCATAATACTAAAAAAAAAAAAAGATGTTGAGATTCTAGAAAGAGTACAGAGAAGAGCAGCAAGGATGATTGGGCGGCTGGAGGCTAAACTGTACGAAGAACGGTTGCAGGAATTGGGTATGTCTGGTTTAAGGAAGAGGACTAGGGGAGACATGATAGCCATCTTCCAGAATCTCAGGGGCTGCCCCAAAGAAGAGGGAGTCAAGCTATTCTCCAAAGCACCTGAGGGCAGGACAAGAAGCAATGGATGGAAACTTATGAAGGAGAAAAGCAACCTAGAACTAAGGAGAAATTTCCTGACAAGTTAGAACAATTAACCAGGGGAACAACCTGCCTCCAGAAGTTGTGAATCCTCCAACACTGGAAGTTTTTAAGAAGAGACTGGGACAACGTAGAATGGATAGGTTCTTCTGTTGAGGACTTACCTGCATGACTTTGGTTTCCTAGTCTGCTCTACTTTGAAAGGTTGACAGGTGGCTATTAGTTCAAGTACTCCCCTTGGCAAATAACACTTTTGAGGGCATCAACCTCATTCAGGAAATCCTTTTCTTCTCCTTTGACAGTACTTCGATTTTCCTCTGCCTTCTGTGCTGCCCATCTTCGAGATGCTAATAACCCCTGACGAGGAATATCCGGTGGTCTGCATTGGGGTCAGCAAGGGCCCCCCAGGACAGGCCGTGCAGTTCCAAGTCATTAACCTCAATTCCTTAACCTCCTGGTTTATCAGCGACAAAAGTGGTGAGTATCCTGGAAGCATCCTGATCTCCTTTCCTCCTCCCCCCCCCAAGTACTAGTTGAATCCCAGGATGAGTTCCAGGTCATCCGATGGTTCATTTGACCCTAGAGGGCTGCGTCTTGTGTATCGGCTGTTGCGTGTTGTTTATGATGGACAATAATGAGGTAGAACTTGCTATCTTTCAGTGGGAAGGTCATACCAGCTCATTTGTTCTTGGTCTATTCAAAAGGCCACCTTCTCCACTAGGTTGAAGACCTTCCAGAAGGCACTTTTAAGGATCAAAGGCAGACCTCAAATTAATACCAAGCCATAGTTCTCAATAATGAATCTGTTTGTCCACAGAGCCTTCCTGCTGTGGCTTCGTCCAGGTGACTCAGTTGGATAACAAGTCGGTGATGGTTCTGATGGACGGTAAGTAGAAACCAGGTAGCCTTTGGTTTGTCAGGACTGTGAGGAGGGACCGTTCATGCTGCGGCCAATCTGTTTTTGGTTTGTTTCCCAGGATGCATCCAATTTGTCAGCCTCCGGGGGGTGCTGCTTGGATCCCCACCGAAACTCACCTTTGACGTAGCGGTTGAGTCAGTCGGTGAGTTCCTTTTCTCCACCCTGTTCAGTACTTTCCTCCTCTTCCGGTTGCATCCTCCCCGTCACCTAATGCTCCTTTCGGGTCTTAGAGGAAGTACAGATTGACATCTCCAGGGCAGTTCTGACCTTGATGGAGAAAGAGATCTAATCTAACCGTCTTCTCCACCAAATGCTGCCTGTGGATTCTCTGGTTGTTGTGATTTGTGCTTGTGGCGCGTTTGCTGGCTTGTCTGTCAGGAGTACTGAGAGATGTGTCAGGTTCCAACAACTAGATCCACACTTGCAGAGTTCAACCTAACTACTTTATTATGTTCTGCCTGTAATACAGGACTCTTCCCCCCCCCCCAATGGCAGTCTCCTTCCTCTTGGGAACAAATAGATAAGGCTCCAAGGAACTTCAGGAGGGTCAGTTAGCAATTTTATGGTTGCGCAATGACTCCAGGCTATCTGCATGCTTGATTCCTCCTCCCTGCCAGGCTGGGTGGCTTCTCAATGATGGAACCGATCTTGCTTTGGGTTAAGGTGGAGTCACACTTTACTTTGAGGGATGCTAGGCCACTGTTGAAGGATTCACTTCCCATTTCTCTTTGCGGAGAGGCGTGTCCGATGCTCGAGCAGTTTTTGTGAAACGGAGAGTAAGTCACGGTGGCAGGACCTGACCTTCTTCGCTTCTTCTGTCTCCAGCACTGGTGCAGAACTGCGTGCACGCGTTTTGGTGCCATGGTGTGCAGACACGGCCCCTTGGACCAGGGCAGGTAAAGAAGGAGCAGCTGTGTTTCCAACATGGTGTGGTCAGTTCTCTTGAGATTTTATGCCGCAGATGGTGGTGGGAGAAGAGCCCAAGATAACCCCTTCGTAGTATTCTCCAACAATGAGGGCATCTCATTTATCTCGTTTCTGATTTGTGGGTGGAAGTTCAACAATCCTTATTGCCTCCACTAGAGTCATCCATAACCTTTCATCTTGATCCGATGTTGCTTCTCAGGTAGCACAGAAACTGCAGGATCAACAGTGGACCTTCCGCCTACTGAGACCCTCCAGGTTTGAAGACCTTCCACCATCTCTGTGCTTCTCCTGTCCATGCAACTTGCTCCACCCTGTTGTGGCCTGCAGAACTTGGTCACTCCTCCTAACTTCCTTGTGTGGGTCCTGTACTAAGTGGGGCTCCTTTTTTTTGGTTCTTTGGGACCACCTTCTTCATCCTGTGGTCTCCATTGTCCCCAACCTTCTCAGCTAGCATGGCCATCCCGCAACCATAGAATATCCTCCTCCAGGGTGCCCACCTGATTCTGGTCTTTCTCTTCTCCTTTCTTGCCAGCACCATTGTATTAGAGACGCGGCCAGTGAATAACCCACATTCCACCAGCAATCTTTACGTGCCCGAATGACGACGGTCCCACCTCAACCTGTAGGTTGCCCAGACTGACAATCTCCCACCCTCCGAAACTGATTCCTCAAAGAAGAACAAGTGATGGGGAAGAGGACTCTCTGTCAGATGCTTCAGGAAGCTGGCAAGACAGGACTGGAAGTGGGAAATTGCCTAGCCCAACCCCTCAGCAGCTTCACCCTGGAGCAGCAAGGGGCATCAATGCCCTGGTTTTATGCTTCTCTTTACGCGCCATTCAGCCTCAGTAAACAGTATGTTCAGTTTTTCGTTCCTCTGAAAGATTTATCTCGGTGTGCACGTGTGTATACGTTAATGCGTCCAAGAGCAGTGTCCAGGATGTGGCTAAGCTGTGTATGGCCGGATCCTGCTAGTGGATCAGTTCTTGGGCAACCAACGCATCAGATACACCCTGCCCGAGTATGGATTATCTCCAGCCTGTTGTGGGTGTCCCATCACTGGAGGTTTTCAAGAAGGGACAGGACAGCCATTGGTCTGAAATGGCATAGGGTTCTCCTGTTTGAGCAAGGGGTTGGACTAGATGACCTCCAAGGTCCCTTCCAGCTCTGTTATTCTGTTCAATCTCTTCTTAGTCAAGGTTCTGTGCTCACACACCCCTTACAAAGCGGGTGTGTGTGTGTGTGTGTGTCTCTATTCATCCAAGCCATGATGGCTTGGTATCATGTGATATCCCAAGCTGGTGTTTGTTCCTATTTGCAGTGGACAGACACCAATAAAATGCACGGCAATTCCCAAAAGCAGACTCACAAAAAAGGCAGAATGAACAGCAACAGGAAAAAAACGAAAAGGAAAAACAGCTTCGCAATTTCTTGGCTCTGCAGAAGGATGATGCCAACTCAAGGGGGGTTGCAGCAGTCTATGGTTTTATTGGCAGAGAACCAAGCTGGACGGGAGAACCACCGGGGGAGTGGGAGTGTCTGCATCTCCACAACAGACCTGGCTTCAAATGTTCAGTAGGCTGGCCATTAAATTGGGGACGGCAAGGGGTCTGTTCTATTCAACAGCTCGAGGGGCTGTGGATGCCAGGGCCTCCCCCCACCCCAAATCACACACACATCTGGCTAGATGGGGTGGGATTTTGGGTGCCTTCACAAATCCAGATGGGACCACTGGTGCAAGAGAAGATCCCACCCCACACACCCCCTACGTATAAGCTTCACAAGTAAGATGGAGCCTATGGGGAGGATTAAGTGCAAGGGTTATTCAAGTCACAGAGGGGGGGGGGGACAGAGGATGGAGGGGGCTGCATTGTCTGTGTCGGACTAGAACACCCGACTAGGCCTGGTGACTGAAATCAGCAACAAATTTGCCCCAACTTCTCCACACACCCATCTCGCCATGGGACAACTCGCTGCGGGACGAGAGTTAAACTAATACCAAAGAAACGGTGGACTAGAATCCTGAAAGATACCAAAGGAGGGACAGAATGACATGTGAATGACAAACATGACAGGATATCTTTTTTATTCCTTTTAAATGATTAGATTGAAACGTTTAAACTGCCCTGCGGGTAAGTTATCCCGGGGCGAGTTGTCCCATTCCGTTCTCCTGACGGATCCGGAAGAGTAGGTCTTTCCCTGTATAGAGGCCCCTCCCCTCTCCTGGGGGGGGGGGTAAGGGCCAATAAAAGGCACTTGAAACTGGGTGGGGGTGGAGTGGAGGGGCTTTAACCTGGAAAGGAAGCCTATTGCATGACCCCCACCACCACGAGGAGACCAGAAAGAGTTGGGAAGAGTTACTGGCCAAATGGGAGGCTGGCTTAGCCCAAGCAGGCTGGGACCCTCCAGGTGTTTTTTTTGGGGAGGGGGGGTTAGAGGGAGACAGAAATACCCATCTCTTCAACCAAGGGGAGGGGGCTTAGCAGCAAGAGGCAGAAAACAGTGGTGATGACTTGAGAGTTGGCGGTGGGGGGATGAGGCAGCTCTCCCAACGCTTGAAATAAAGGGACTCAGCTGGGGTCTCCCACTCTGCTTGGCTGCTTAGCCCCCTTTCTCTGGGGGGGGGGTAGGAAAGGGGGCAAGCGAGGTGGGCCCAGGGTAGCTGCCTTGCCTCCTGCTTTAGCCCGGGGGAGCCTCTAGCTCAGCTGGTCTTCATACTGTTTCCGGAAACAGTCTCCCGCCGGGAAAAAGTCCCAACAGCGCTCTTGGTACATTTTCCAGACATAGGATTCCTGCAAAACGGAGAATACAGCATCTCGTAAAGCGGAGCATCACCCCCCCTTTTTAAAAAAAAATTCAAGTACAAGGAGTCCTCTACTTACAACCATTCGTTTAGTGACCTTAGGAAGCTACAGTGGTGCTGAAAAAAGTAACTTAGGACCCATCCTCGCCCTTATGACCATCACAGCATCTCCAGGGTCACGTGATCCAAGTCTGGGTGCTTGGAAACCGACGTGTATTTATGATGGCTGCAGCATCCCGGTGTGTATGCGTGTGTGTGTGTTGTGTGTGTGACATAATTGCCATTTGCGACCTTCCCTGCCGGCTTCTGACAAGCAAAGTCAATGGGGGAAACCCGGATTCGCTTAACGACCGTGTAATTTTCACTTAACAACCGCAGCAATTTGCTTAACAGCCTTGACAAATAAGGTGGTGTTTTTTTCTTTTAAAAAAAGTGGGATTCCCTTTACAACTGTCTTGCTTAGCAATGGAAATTCTGTCTCAGTCGTGGTTGTAAGCAGAGGACTTACCTGTAATAATTTCATATTTTTTAAAAAAAATACATTTATAGAATAAATAGCTACCCAAAGGGAGGGGGGGGGACAAAAGGTGGGAAGAGGCATAAGGGATGCAGAATAAGATATCCGTAAGCAAGCAAAGGATTTCCCATGGTCCTAACATTTAAAAGTCCTCATTTAATGAAGGAACGATGGAATAAAATGTACAGTTTGTGGCATTGTCTTAAGAAAAGATCTATAAAGCTTTAAAGGTGAATAGTATTGGTATCACCATTACTTGTCAGTACTCATCAAATAATGTGAAGAAAAAGGAAAGGAAAAATAAAGGGGGGGGGGAGAAAACTATTATTAAAACAAATAATTTGAAAAGAAGAAAAATCAAAATAATTGAGTTTTAACTTCCCTCTCCTCCCATCCTTGGGCTCCCTCAGGTTGTCCTCTCACCTGGCCAGTGTGCTCCGTTTCATCCTTATTGATGAGATACATCAGGAAAAACCTATGAGGAGGAAGAAAGCCGGAAAAGAATGACGTGGAAACCTTTTGCAAGGAAAGGAATCGTGACAAGCATCTGCAGGCTATCTTCAGATTTAGAGAAACGTGGGTTGTGCCCAGAGGAATACCACCGAGGGGATGAGAAATACTGCCTCTGGGGAAGTGGAGAAATGAGGAGGGATGGGGAAGAGGAAGTCTCCCCCCCCCCCCTTAGCACCTTTCCTGCAGTTTAACTTGCAGCTCCCTTAAGGGGCTGAAATGGACTGTGAGAATAACCAGCAAATAAGAGAATGGCTAGATAAGAGATATCTGAGTCCCAAACAGGAATGTAATTTGAGAAAGTGTCTTAGACCTGACTGGCAAGATTTTGCTACATCAGGTCAAAATAAAAGTAGCATTAGCATAAATAACACTGGTTTCCTGGTTCCGGGCTACTTCTAAAGGCTGACATGGGTCCCGTGGACTTCACGGTGCTAGGCTACCTTCCCCTATTGCTTAGTTGGGACCTGCCTCTCAGGGTCTTTGAATGCTTTTCTGCTTTCTGAAACTTTCACAGCTACAGAATAAAGCCTAGGAAAACCCTGGCTGTTGCCTTCTCCTCCCCCCTCCCCCCGCCGTCGTCTGCTTACATGTAATTTGCCAGGTTGTGCTCCTCTAACGTGTGGGTCTCAAAGCCGTGGGGCGTCGTGTCAAAATAGTCACTGCCAAGTCCGCAGATGAAACATTTGGTCTGTTGAGGAGAGCAAAGGACAATGAAGAAAACAGCGCAAAAAAAAAAAAAAAGAAAGAAAAGTCACAAAATCTGATGCGATTCTTAACACCTGCTTTCCTTAGCAATGGAAGTTCTCGTCCCAACTCTGGTTGTAAATTGAAATTAAGCCTGTACAGTATTTTCTGTTCATAGGCTGACTTTCCACTGATGAATCCATTCACGGTTTCATTATTCCACCAATTAAAGATATCATCATTACATGTCCCAAAAACAAAGAGGTGAACAACATCTCTCTGGGAACAGAACTTGGACGAAAAGCCTCCAGAAGTTGTGGGGGCTCCAACACTGGAGGTTTTTAAGAAGAGATTGGACAACCGTTTGTCTGGAATGTTTTAGGGCAGACATGTCAAACACAAAGCCCAGGGGCCGGATGTGGCCCGCAAAGTGTTTTCATGTGGCCTATGAAGCCATCCTGGAAACAGTGAGGGAACGGCCCCTGCTGCCTTGGCCCTGGCCCAGGCCGACTGGGAGCCAATGTACAATTTTGTGGTGGCCATCTTAGCACTTGCCCTGGTGGACCATGCCTTGGCACTTGCCCTGGTCCCACCCCCTTCTGCCAGAGACCCTCAGATCTGTCCCACTCCTGCCCAGGCCCCCACAGGCACCCTTGATGTAGAACTGGCCACGCCCAGCCAGTAGGCCACACCCACCCCATCCACGCCCACCCAGTAGACTACACCCACTCCATCCACGCCCACCCAGTAGGCTGCACCCACTCTGGCCACACCCACTCGGCCCCCTGAGTGCAATTGCAATGCTGATGCGGTCCTCAGTGAAATTGAGTTTGACACCCCTGTTTTGGGGGGTTGGACTAGAAGACCTCTAAGGTTCCTCCCAGCTCTAATATTCTGTGATTCCATTCTGTTAAAAACGACAGCGATACAGCCTACCTCCATGTCCTCCTTCACTTGCTCCTGTTGGTCTCTCAGCTCCCCAAAGGCATCAATGATCAAACCTGGGAAAATGGAGAAAGAAATCCGGAAGTACTAAATTGTACTAATTTAAATACGAGACAGTAAATACCAAGCGGAAAAGAGAGGAAATATTTAATGTAATAGTTTGAGACCTGTACTAAAAGCCGCCACGTTGCTTTTCAAATATTTAAATGTAAAACTAAAAAAAAAATCAATAAAATTTTCTTTAAAAAAAAAAAAGAAGAAGCCCAGAAGTCAAAGAAAAAAGAAAAACCGAGATTTAAGCAAAGCCAAGGAACATTTCCTGACAACTGCTACCCTCTACAAAAGCCAAGGTGATTAGTCATGTTCCGTCACTGGAAGAGACATCCTGAAGATGCTCAAAGACATCCTCGTTTCAAAAACAGAAGATATCCCAACGGCTCATCGTTGGCATCAGGAAGCGATTCGGTTCCCGCAAATATTGGTTAGAATTACGGAAGTAGATAAGAGACACTGTGATACAGCAAAGACTTGTGAAGGGATACAGGCCCGCCCATCTCACCTTGGATGATAGCCAACAAGATGACAATGACAAAGAAAAAGAAGGTGATATCAAAAATCACGCGGTAGAGCTCATATGCATCTCCGGCTGGATCTTCAATCTCATCACCGATGCCGCCACCAGCTCTCACACCAACATACATGTGGAAGAGGTAACACTGTTGGGAAGAGAGTAGAAAGCATCCAGATTGAGGACACAGGGCAGAAGTTCTCAGCCTTCCCAACTCTGGTGCCTCCAGATGTCCAGGAGAACGACGGTCTAGGACAGGGGTCTCCAAACTTGGCAACTTTAAGACTTGTGGACTTCAACTCCCAGAATTCCTCAGCCAGCCAGGGCTGTCTGAGGAATTCTGGGAGTTGAAGTCCACAAGTCTTAAAGTTACCAAGTTTGAAGACCACTGGTCTGGGAAGTCTTGTTGTCTCTCACCGTCATCATATCATCACATTTCATGTCGGGTTCATCCTCGTCCTCACTCTTGTTGTAGAACTTGCGGAAGAAGTTGAAGGCCACCACAGTGTAAAGGTAGACAACCACTGCCAACAACCCCACGGTCATCATCAGCTGGAGAAAGAAGGCACAGGTGCAGGAGATGGTCAACTGAGTAGCAGGAAAGAACAGCTTTTTTTTTTTTTAATGGAGTAGACAGGACAGGATTCTCGTCCAACCCAACTGACCTGTTTGCCATTGTGGGTGACAGAGGACAGGATGGTCCGCAATGTCTTGACGCCCATGGCAATGTCCAGAAGATGGCAAGCGAAGAAGAAGTTGTTGTAATGGCCAAGCACGGACATCACCATGTACCAGAAGAGATACAGGAAGGACTGAAGTGGGAAGGAGAGAAAGAAGAATAACTGGATGGAGAGCAAGTGAACATGTCCTTGAGGATAGGAGAGAGGCGAAAGTAGTGCTAACATCTTCTGGCATTAAACTTTAGTTTAACAACACTGATGTCAAGATCCAAGAACATTGTGAAGTTACGTCTTAGTTTCTTCACTGACAGACAGAATCTTGCCAGACTAAAGCAACTATCTCCATAACTTTAGATGTATTCTGTGAACTGCTAGGGATTGGCTGTCTTAGCCGTCTCCCTCCTTACAAGACATTCCCAACTCTGTTGCCTCTTTGCCCTCTGGGGAAAAGCCCCTCCAGACTATGAGTTGTCTTCAACTTACAACAGTTCATTCAGTGACCGTTCCAAGTTACAACAGCACTGAAATAAGTGAATTATGGCCGTTTTTCACCCTTAGCGACCCTTGCAGCATTGTCACAGGATCAAAATTTAGATGCTTGACCACTGGCACGCATTTATTTGTAAATATCCTTTTTGCGACCTTTGGACAAACCAAGTCAATGGAGGATGCCATATTCACTTAACAATAGTGATACTAGCTTAGCAAATGCAATGATTCATTTAACAACTGTGGCAAGAAAAATGGGGCAAAACTGACTTAAATGGTCTCACTTAGCAACGTAAATTCTGGGCTCAGTTGTGGCTATAAATCTAGGACTGCTTGTACGTTCCACTACATCTGCGGATGTGTTACTGAGTTGGTGTTGACTCTTAAGAATCAAAAGGACAGAATTTCTCCAGGATAAAAGGAGTATCAGTATATTTATTTTAGTAGTGAATTGCTCTGCCTTGGGGTGAAGTCTTCTTACTTACGTTATTCGTGAGGATGACACCAAGTTTCCAGATCTTGTATTTAATGTCAATGGAACTAGCCCTGAGAGAGAAAGAGAGAAAGCAAAGTATTTGGGGCTATCTATGTGCAGACTCACCCCTCCCATGTTGGCCAATGCCTGCTAAACACAGTTTAGATGTCAATAGCTAACAGAACCAACATTTGTCAAACAAGTGAGTGGCATGAATGGCCATTATGTGTGGTTGTGTCCCTTTTCAAATGCATTTTTAGAGGCGGATTCACCATTTCATGGGCGAAAAGAGCTGGTGCGTCATTGTGTGTGTGTGTGTCCTGCTTTGTGTGAATAATAATAATAATTTGTATTACATCGATTTGAACAATTCAGGGCTAGTAAACCTTTCTTTTTTTTCTTTCTTTCTTTAAAAAAAGAGATAATTCAGAGGTTACATTTCCAGGATATAAGAAGCGGTTTATTTTTTTTTAAAAAATAAAAATTAATAAAATATAAAAACGATAATTACAAATAAATACATGAATTAAAAAGAAAGCAAAAAAACAAACAAACTCAAAGGGTCGATTCAATGGGCCACCAGCTCTTATTTTTCTGCCATCAGATTTCTATTTGACGTAAATGGGGAGGGGGGGGTCATGACTTACATTTTCAACCAGTCGCTTTTCACCTTCCAGAGTAACACAAAAAACTGCAGTGTTTTTAAAAGAACACATTTTAAAAAGAAGGAAGTTCTAATAAAATCCTTTAATAAAGTCCTCAATGATGGCTACACAATAGTAAAAGCATGGACACCTCTTAGGCCAGGAACCTACTTATACGCTTCTTCGATAATGTGTCAAAAGGTGTCATAGCTGCTAAGGAAACTCTGAATTGCAACTTAGATGACTCCTTTTGTCTATCTACCTGTTGGGGATGACAATGCCAATCTGAGCATTACCGTGTTTCCCCAAAACAAGATCCAACCGGAAAATAAGCCCCAGTTAAGATGGTCAGCCAGACGGAGGCATTTAGTACCGTATTTCCCTGAATATAAAACCTAACTGTAAAATAAGCCCTAATGCAGAGGTCTCAAACCTTGGCAACTTTAAGACTTGTGGACTTCACAATTAATTATATAGTTGGATAAGTTTATTTAGAATTTGTTTGTTTATTTGTAACCCTGTAACCAGCTCTGGGAAGTTGGGGGGGGGAGGGAGGGGGTTATTTTAGGGGGGGATATTGTTAAAAACTTGTATAAAACTTTTCAATAAAAAAAAAAAGACTTGTGGACTTCAACTCCCAAAATTCCCCAGCCAGAAACGCTGGGCAGGGAATTCTGGGAGTTGAAGTCCACAAGTCTTAAAGTTGCCAAGATTGGAGACCCCTGCCCTAATGCATCTTTTAGAGCAAAAATTAGTACAATTAGTCTTATTTTCAGGGAAACGTGGGGTATCTGCTACCCCACATCCATATCTCTGCCCTCCTGTTTTGCCCGTCTTTCTCACCAAGCCAGGAACGACGTGTCCGGCTCTGATTTTTTCTCATTGTGTGCCGAGATTTCCAGGCTGGCCAAATTGATTCCCAAAAGTTCTGCGATCCTTTCTCGCCCGTAGATGTCACCATATTTGTCGAGCACCTGGAGAGGTAGGAAAACGGCAATTGTGCATAATTATACATTTTTAAAGATGCTCCTCGACTTACCACCATCATTGGGACTGGGACTATCCCAGCTAATCGCTGGGGTCATTAAGTGACTCATTCCCAATGGTGTGACCTTCATTTACTCTGGTCGTTAAACTAATTGCATGGTTGTTAAGCCAAGCTGGCTTCCCCAATTAATAAGGATCACATGACCCTGGGACACTACAACCGTCGTAAATACGTGTCAGTTGCCAAGCGCCCACGTTCTGATCATGTGACCGCAGGGATGCTGCAATGGCTATAAGTGTGAGGACGACACTTTTTCGGCAGCATTGTAACTTTATCATTAAACATAGTCGTAAGTTGAGGACTCCCTGTACAGATAGATTCTCTTAGTTTCTTGGCACCCACCAGATTCTCCCTAATTCCTCTGGAAAGACCTGCAGGCAATCTTACCTTTCTTTTGATGAACTTATCCCAGTAATTGCTCGGGAAGGACCTGGCGGAGACAGAAAAAATGGGAGCAATTTTTAAAAAGCCATCAGGAATATGATCACCTTGTCCCACATCCATCCTTCTGTTTTGCTAGGGATCCCTTTCAATCCCCTTGCAATGTCCATCCCAGCCTCTCCCTGCTTTTATTTTGAACTGATTTTGCCATGAGTTCAGGTCCTGCCTTAGCCATGAAAGGCACGCTGCTCAGGAATTCTGGGAGTTGAAGTCCCCAGATCGTAAAGGGCCACAGTTGCCCACCCCTGGCCTAGGCCCAGAAACAGCACACCATCCAGCCATATGCAACTACAAACAGTTCAAATTGGCCAATAAAGAAATCTTATCAAGAGAAGGACAGAACGTGGAGACAGAGTCAAGAGAGGAATTAGCCTGATGTCATTAAGTTCCCATAAATGGTCTGTCCAACCCCTCTGGATTTCGCTAGTGCCAATTTAATGCTGACCATTAGTTGTCTAGTGCTTGTATATACCATGTTTCCCTGAAAATAAAACCCAACCGGAAAATAAGCTCTAGCCCAGCGGTTCTCAACCTGTGGGTCGGGACCCCATTTGGATCCGCCATTTTTTCCCCCCTTTTCCTTAGCTGTGCTACTCCCTTTTATTATATTGGCTTTTGAAAGCCAATAGAATAGACTCTCTTGAACAGAGTCTAATTCTATTGGCTTTCAAAAGCCAATAGGAATTGTCCAGGCTGTCTCTGCCCTGCTGAGCCCGCCAAAAGTCCCATTCTGCAAACGGTGCTGCACCAGTTGAGTAGTCCTCGACTTACGACCGGTTGAGTAGTCCTCGACTTACAACCGGTTGGGGGTCGCGGCATTAAAAAGGTTGAGAACCACTGCCCTAGCATGATTTTTCACGACACTCGTAATATAAACCCCACCCCAAAATAAGCCCCCGTTAAGATTGTCAGCCAGACAGACGCATTTAGTACTGTATTTCTCCAAATATAAGCCCTACCTGGAAAATATGCCCTAATGCGAATTTTGGAGCAATAATGAATATAAGACCCGATCTTATTTTCGGGGAAATGGTAGGTATGAGCAATAAATCAGCTTCACTTGGAGCTTAACGTGTGTTCCAGATTCTTTGTGCCTGGCATACTTCCGCCCTTTGCAATTTTAGCTGAATTACACCATAAACTCAGAAGTGACTGGGACTGCCACGGCTTGAGGAGAGGGGACACTCCAGAGGCCATCCATACCCCTTCCCCTTCCTTCCTTCACTCACGGAGCATTGAGCACCAGACGATCCCACTGGCCTTTGATGTCATCATCCTCCGGTTGCTCGGTGATGTAGACTCCGCTAAACTCCAACTTACGGGCCAGCTCCTTCTCGCGCTTGAAGATGACCAAGGGCACCTTGAGACAGTTGTAGCCGATGATACAGAGGAAGGCCACCAGAGTGTGAACGATGGACAGGAACTGCAAGGCGGGCTGCATGTAGCCCGTGCTCTCCTCCAGGAAGAAGTAGACCACGCTGTCTTCCTCATCCTCGTCCCCATTGCCGTTGCCGTCCCCGCTGCCGCCGTTGTCATCTCCGCCAAAGCCGGAGCCTGCACCAGATCCGGCATCCAGATCGCCTTCAAGACCAGAGCCCTCAAATTCTTCCTCGCCAGGTGGCGTGTCTGACACCTAGGAAATGGAAATCATAATAGGCTGGAGAAACTCAGAGAGAAGAAACCAAGATGAGGATCTAAAGGAGAAAAAGCTAAGGTCCAGGTCTACAATCCTGGCTTTTCTCTAACTTTGGTCTTCTGCTTAAGAGGATTATGACCACTTATATCCCACTTATATGCCTATTCCTCTGCCCCAACCTACTACCATATTCTTCTGGATCTCAGAATGCTTTGCTAGAAATGACTAGACCAAGGGCATCCAACTTTGGCAACTTTAAGACCTGTGGATCTCAACTCCCAGAATTCCTCAGCCAGCCATGCTGGCTGAGGAATTCTGGGAGTTGAAGTCCACAGGTCTTAAAGTTGCCCTGGTTGGACGTGGATTAAACTCTTGCTCACTCTGGACCGTCTCAACTGTTTCCCCAACTACTCAGGAAGCCCTGATAATGGTGTTCCTGCATCTGGACTCCCAAGAATCAAGTCCCATCAACCCACAAATCTGTTTAATAATAATAACAACAACAACAACAACAACAATAAAGTTGGAAGGGACCTTGGAGGTCATCTAGTCCAACCCCCTGCCTTTACCTTATAGAAAAGCAAGATGAAGTTGATGGCAAAGGCCAGGAAGAGGGCAAGAAAGCGCAGATTGTAGAAATTCCTGGACAGGTAATTCTGAAAGGATGAGAAGAGAAGGTGAAATGTAACGTGATGGGTGGTTCTGCTTCAGAAACGCAAACGTTTTGCAAACAAGTTTCCCAGTCCAAGATGAAACTGGTTCACCTCTTTAAGTTCATCTTAACTCCTTGGCTGCTGTTTTTGCTTTTTAGGTGGTGAGTCCTACTTTAAGAGCAATCGATCTTAATCCTGCCCCGCGCGCCGCTGTGATTGTTTCAGTCTCAATATTAAATGGAACTAGAGGTAGTCCTGGACACGCGACCACAACTGAGTCCCAAGACAGTTGTTAAAGGAGTTGTGCCCCCTTTTATGACCTTTTTTGCCATGGTCGCTAAGCAAATCACTGCAGCTATTAAACAAAGCAGATGGATATGAAGCAAATCAGGATTCCCCCCCCCCCATTGACCTTGCTTGTTGGAAGCCGGCTGGAAAGGTTATAAGCGGTGTTCACATGACTCTGGGACATTGCAAGTGTCATAAGTACAAGTCAGTTGCCAAGCCTCTGAATTTCGATCACGTGACCAGAGGGAGGCTGCAACGGTCGTAAGGGTGAAAACCGGTCATAAGTTCCTTTCTTTCTTTCAGCGCTGTTGTCATTTTGAACATCGCTATACCTAGGGTTGCAAGCTGAGGACTAGCTGTAGTGAAATAAATGTAGTAAGACGCCTTTCATCCTTGGAGGTATTCTGCCCCCATGGTTCCTAAGCGCCAACACTGAATCAACGGCACATCAGCAGATGTGTTGGGACAGAGTTTGGGGAGGGGCTTTTTTCCCAGGGGTCAAAGATAGTCGTAAGCTGAAGGCCACCTGGTGGTTGAAGAGCCCATAGGGTGGCTATTAGAATAGAACAGAGCTGGAAGGGACCTTGGAGGTCTTCTACTCCAGCCCCCTGCTCAAGCAGGAGAACCTATACCAGGGGTAGGCAACCTTGGCTCTTTTATGACTCGTGGACTTCAACTCCCAGAATTCCTGAGCCCGCATGGCTCAGCTTGGAAACCTCTCCCTTTCCCCTCAGCGTGGCTGGCTCAGGAATTCTGGGAGTTGAAGTCCTCCCATCGTCAAGTGGCCAAGGATGAGAAACACTAAGTCTAGACCAGGGGTAGGCAACCTTGGCTCTTTTATGACTCGTGGACTTCAACTCCCAGAATTCCTGAGCCAGCCACGCTGAGGAGAAAGAGAGAGGTTTCCATGCTGAGCCATGCTGGGCTCAGGAATTCTGGGAGTTGAAGTCCACCAGTCATAAAAGAGCCAAGGTTGCCCACTCCTGGCCTAGGCCTGTATTTCTCAACCTTGGCCACTCGGAGATGGGTGGACTTCAACTCCCAGAATTCCTGAGCCAGCATGGCTCAGCTTGGAAACCTCTCCCTTTCCCCTCAGCATGGCTGGCTCAGGAATTCTGGGAGTTGAAGTCCACGAGTCATAAAAGAGCCAAAATTGCCTACCCCTGACCTAGACCTTCTCAGACATTATTAGACCAGACACAGCTACTTTCCTCTGATGTCTGGTCTCCATAGGTCTAGCTGTGGTATTTAAGGGTCAGGGTTTGGTCTCCGTTCCATCAACATGGCTTTGCGCCAAGAACCAAGAAGGGGAGATTAGAGAGGTGGCTGATGCCCCAAGTATCATGGTACTCAGATGCCCCAGGAAGGTCACCGAGATGTTTCTGCTCAAAATCAGGAGGTCATACATTTCCTTATCTTCTGAAGTAGTGTTCCTCCACCTTGGCAAGTTTAAGATGGGTGGACTTCAACTCCCAGAATCCCCTAGCCAGCTATGCTGAAGTCCACCCATTGTACACTTGCCAAGGTGGAGGAACACAGTTCTACAGCACACCACAAAATTCAATCCCAAGGAGACCTTACCAGGAATTTGATCCTCTGGATCTCCAACTCATTCCAAAACTCTGAGCCTCTCTGTTCCTCTTCTTTCTTCTCCGACCGCTGGGACACCTTCTTCTTCTTCTTCTTCTCCTCCTCCTCCTCCTCAGCTGCTGTTGGTGGTAGTGGCTCTTCCTCCTTGTGTTCTTTCTCCTCCTCTTTCTTCTCCTCTTCTTCCTTTGCAGCCTTCTCCCCGTTTTCTGCACTAGACGTGGTGGGGAGGGCACAGAAAACACGTTGCAGATTAATCACACACACACCCTTCCCAGACCCTATGCCCACTCCCAATAATCCTTAGGGCGTTTCTGTTCCAGACACCAAGATTGTCAGCTGCCTTTCTCCACAAACGGAGCCAAGAATGGTTCCTATTTGGAGGCTTACATGGAGGCAGGTCTGACACAGATTTCCTTGGCTGATCCGTTTCATTCATCTGGCTTCATTCTGCCATTGGCTTGGGCGTCGTAACTGCGCTAATCTCCCAGGCTCAATCCCAGCAAATCGTCCTCAATTTACGACCCCAACCTTCTGCTGCTCAGCGAGGCAATGGCTAAGTGGGTTTTGCCCCATTTTACGACCTTTCTCGACACGACGGTTAAGTAAATCAATGCAGTGACTCTGGCTTCTTCCCCATTGACTTTGCTCGTCGGAAAGTCACAAAATGGGGTCACGTGACCCCAGGATATGGCAACGGTCGTACGTACGAGCCAGTTTGCCAAGCGTCCCAACTTTGATCATGTGACCCTAGGGATGATGCAACTGTTGTAAAAGTGAGAAGTGGGTCATTCATCCCTTTGTTTTTCAGTGGCACTGTAACGTCAAACGATTGCTAAATGACTGGTTGTAAGGACTACCGATAGTTAGTGTGATGCTGTTAGGCAGGAGACTTTAAGAGTGGTAGACTTCAACGCCCAGACCTCCTCAGCCAGCTGAGGAATTCTGGGAATTGAAGTCCACCAGTCTTAAAGTCACCAAGTTTGCAGACCCCTGCTTTAGGCACTGAAACTCTCTGCCTCATGAATTTTTTCTAGGGGGTTCTGATGAACTCAGCAACCACAGATAAACCTCCGACGCCACTCAACTCAGCTTTCTCTGATTCTGTTGGGGGCTCCTCAATCTTCTCCAGCTCCGGATGTGGTTCCTCCTCCCCTGCCTCTCCTTCCACCTGGAGAAGTCACAAGAAGAACCATCAGTAAATTGGATCCAAGGGAAGAAACGAAAGGGAGGGACGTGACAAAGAAAGGAAAAATATTACAGGATTTCAAGAGGGACGTCACTCAGTACTAGAATGATATCCTGTAGCTTTTTTTTTATTAAAAAGTTTTACAAAAATTACAAAATATACCCCCAAACCCACCCACCCTACCCCCCTCCCCTACTTCCCAGAGCTGAATACAGGGTAACAAATATAATAATCATAATCTAACCAACATTAACCAACTATATAGATAAACAAATATAATGCGCTTTAACTCCCCTTTAACACAGAATAAACAATTTGCAAATAAACTTGATCATATAAACAAATTAAAATCCTAATTCATAAACAATACAATAAAAATTTCACTATAATAAACTATTAATAATAACAACACTAATAATATTCTAAAATTTATTCATAAAGTAAATGGAACTTTTTAATCCCATATTTATTCTGAATATAATCTATCCATCTTCTCCAAACCGAAATAGGTATCCTGTAGCTTGAAGAAGTAAACTATGGATGATTAGGGGACCGGAGGCTCAAAACATAGGCAGAACACTTGTCTAGTTTAATGAAATTAGGATAGCAGTGTTCCAATATTTTGAAGGGCTGCCACAAAGACAAGGGGGGTCAACCTATTCTCCAAATCATCTGGGGGCAGGACGAGAAGCCATGGTTGGAAACTGATCAAGAAGCAACCTGGAACTAAGGAGAAACTTCCTGACAGTGAGAACAATTAACCAATGGAACAGCTTGCCTTCAAAAGTTGTGGGGGCTGCATCACTGGGAGTTTTAAGAAGAGATTGGAGAGCCATTTGTCCAAAATAGTATAGAGTCTCTTGCTTGAGCAAGAGGTTGGACTAGATGACCTCCAAGCTCCCTTCCAACTCTGTTATTCTGTTATTCCCCAACCTCCCTGCAGACTGAAAGGACAAACTACAGCCCTACATTTGACATATGAAGGGTCTGAGCGGCTTGCCATCATCTCTAGAACTGGACACATATCCAGTCACTTGGCTTTTTATTTCACAAGACCCTGCTTATTGGCCCAGGTTAAGGGCTGCTCTTAGGCCCACATTGCCTAAACATGGTTTCTTTCCGCCTTTCCTTTTCCTCCTTGGTCCATACTGGACCTTCCCTGCAACTCCCACCCCCTCAAGCCCCAATCGTACCAATTTCCTCTTGAGAATGGGTGTCCCTTCAGGTGTGGGAGGTTCCACTGGGGTGGTGTCCCCCATATCTCCAAGCCCACCAGGTGCATCTGGGGCCATTGGACGGAAATGCTCTTTCTTTGGATCTACTCCAAAACCTTCTCCACCTTCCACAGATGCTTCTTCCTTGCCGGGCTCCACAATCTTCAGTTCTTCTTCTTCCGTCACCTGCTCATCTTCCTCAGAAGGAGCAACATCGCCATGAACCTCATCCTGAGTTGGATCGGGCATGCTAGCCAGCAGTTCGGTCACCGTGAGCTTCTTGGCCTCCTCCACCAAGCTGCCCCCAAAGAGTGTGCTCCAGATGAGCAGGAAGAAGCCTTTGAGGATGCTGTAGAAGAAGACAAGGATGCCCATCAAGATGGTGTAAAGGAAGGTGGCCACTCCCACGGCCATTTCTTTGACCGTCATCTTCTTGACTTTGCGGAACTGTCGACGGACGTTGCGATATGTGAACATGCGGAAGAAGTTCAGGATGCTCTCCAGGAACTCCCCAAACACCGAAGATGCCTCTGAAGGGGCGGATGCCTTCTCAGCTTCCCCACTTTCGATGCTTTCTGCTTCCTCCTCTTCCTCTTCCTCCCCCCCTCCTTCCTCCTCTGAAATCTGGGATGCAATCTGCATCTCAAAGATGGTGTCCTCACAGAAGTTGATGAAGAGCTCCATCTTCTCCGACTCCCCCCCTTCGTTGACCACATCAAAGATGAACTGTCTCTTGGACTCCTTGACCTGGGGCATCTCCCACTGGGTCTTATTGGTCTCACTGATCTCAAAGTAGATGCGCTCAATGCGTTTGCTGGCGCCCATGATCTCAATGCGGCCCAGGTAGGGATTAAAGTAGTTGAGGATGCATTCGGCCAGTTCCAGGAAGGTCTTCAGGCGGGCATCATGAGGCATGTGCTCTGAGAGGTTTGTCAGCAGCACAGCGATATTGAAGCCAATGTCTTTGGCGGGCTCCTGGAAACGGTTGGCAAACTCTTCATAGTCTATCATCTCATTCTCATCGGCTTCTGAGCAGGAGAGAAGGAACTGGATCTCTGACGGCGTGTACTGCTTCTGACTGTCCATGGCCTTCTGGAAGTCCTTCTTGGAGATGAGGCCCCGTGGATCTGTGATGTAATCCCGGAAGGCATCAGAAACCACAATGTCCTTCAGTTTCAAGAACATGTCGAAGAACTTGAGGATCATCTCCACGTTGCTGGAGGACTCCACCAACATGTCCACCATCTGCCGAGCGATGGTGCCATGCACCACATTTCCTGAGTAGATACACCAAGGACACACATTATACTTTGACAACGAGACTGAACGCAGAAGACAGATAAGTAAGTTATGTTAGCAGGGATATTATGTTCCTCCATCAAGAGATAGGGTATGTTAAGTCGTACCGAGATGGCTTTGTATCTTTGGTAGACAACACAATTACACAATGTCGTAACTGTCCCAAAGGTGCTTTGTCAAAAGGCAACTGGACTTTCTTTGTTTTTCCTTGAAGACATTTTGCTTCTTATCCAAGAAGCGTCTTCTCATCTCATCTTCTCTTCTCTTCCAAGAAGCTTCTTATTATTTATTATTTTATTTTAAAAATTTATAAGCCGCCCCACTCCCGAAGGACTCTGGGCGGCTAACAATAAAAAACACATAAAACATAACAAAACAACAGTACAAAGACAATCATCCAGGGATATGTATGATTGTAGAACTGAAGAAGCTTCTTGGATGAGAAGCAAAATGTCTTCTAGGAAAAACACAGTCCAGTTGCCTCTTGAAAAAGCATCTTTAGGACAACCGTGACCTGGATGACTGAGAATCTCCACAGACAATGTCACAATTGTGTCACTGAGTCAAGATATACCAAGGATACAGGTGATGGCAGTGCTCCTTTCTCCTGGCAGAGCCTCGTCTGCCTTAGTAAATAATTTTTATCTACTCATTGCTATCTTTGCTCTGCTTTAGTAAATATTTTTTTTCTACTCATTGCTTCAAGTTCTCCAACCTGGAAAAATAGGACCCAATTTGCAGACATGGTCTAAGAATGAAACTGCACGACTCACATAACCAGAGAGCCAGTTTGGTCTAGTGGTTAAGACACCAGGCTAGGAAGCGAGAAATCATGAGTTCAAGTCCTACCTTAGCCATGGCCTAAGACAAGGGTCTCCAAACTTGGAAACTTTAAGATTTAGGGATTGACTTTGGCAGACTTTGGGCCAATCACCAGGAGACTGGGAGTTCTAGTCCCACCACAGCCATGAAAGCCAGCTGGGTGTCTTTGAGCCAACCACTCTTTCAGCCCAACCCACCTCATAGGGTTGTGTTGTGCAGAAAATAGGAGGAGAAAGATGTGTTGGACATTGTCATGGTCTTAAGGCAAGGATCAGCTATAGCAGTGTTTCCCAACCTTGGTCGATTGAAGATGTGTGGACTTCAACTCCCAGAATTCTGGGGGTTGAAGTCCACACATCTCCAAGTGGCCAGGATTGGGAAACACTGAGCTATAGCTAGCATCAGCCTTCAGATTTTGGGCCAGGACCTAGTCAGAGTCCAGCTGGAGATGCTAGAAACTGAGCGTAAGGCCCTATAAGCCAGGAGGTTCTGCCCTTTAGAAGCCAACATGGAGCCCAGAGATTCCTCCAGAGGGTTGTCACCTTCCAGCAGAGAAAGCAGCATCACCACCATGTCCTTTTGAAGGTCCAACAACTCCTTCAGAAGCCCAATTTGGCTAGAATCCTGGAAGAACAAGCAAGTGTAAGATACAGAATGCCACGAGAACGGGGACATATTTCTCTGGTGTGCCCTGAGGCCTCTTTGAAACACACCTCCTCAGGGACCCCTGGGCCTTCTTCACTTACAGTCCTTCAGGCATCAGTAGTCTAATGGTCACCCACACCAGTTGGCTTCCTGCTAGCGCAACGGTTCTCAACCTGTGGGTTGGGACCCCATTTGGGGTCAAACGACCATTTCACGGGGGTCGCCAAACAACGCAGTCCGCCATTTTCTTTTCCCCTTTTCCTTAGCTGTGCTACTCCCTTTTATTCTATTGGCTTTTGAAAGCCAATAGAATAGACTCTCTTCAACAGAGTCTAATTCTATTGGCTTTCAAAAGCCAATAGGAATTGTCCAGGCTGTCTCTGCTCTGCTGAGCCCGCCAAAAGTCCCATTCTGCAAACAGTGCTGCACCAGTCGAGCAGTCCTCGACTTACGACCGGTTGAATAGTCCTCGACTTACAACCGGTTGGGGGTCGCGGCATTAAAAAGGTTGAGAACCACTGTGCTAGCACCATCAAAACTGCAATCACCGACAGGTGTGACGGTCGTGTGAATCAATGGGTAAAGGTGCTGACTTGTGCTCTAAATCCCTCTGGGGTCCCACAGCATGTGGAAACTAAGTCTAGAGCAGGGGTAGGCAACCTCGGCTCTTTTATGACTCATGGACTTCAACTCCCAGAATTCCTGAGTCAGCTCTGCTCTAGAGGGAAGTTTGGGATCAAAAGTCAGTTTGGGTCAGCGACTTTCAACCACAGCCAATTTAAGATGTGTGGACTTCATCTCCCAGAATTCCCGGGGCAGAATTCTGGGAGATACAAGTCCACATATCTTAAAGCGACTTGAGGTTGAGAAACATTGGTTTAGATATATGCAACCTGACCAGTTACGGTCCCCGTGTGCTGCACGTAGAAAGAAAAACAACCAGATGACCTTCAGATGTCTCTTTCCCGAAGCGTCCCGTTCTCTTTGGAGGATGTCAACTGGGAACTAACCCCCAATACATATACGGGGGTGCATTTCTTCCTCTGAACAGGTGCTGGCTTCCTTACCTCAGGGTAGGATTCACTCCGAAAATGCTCCTCATGGGCAGCGCAACAAAGAGACAGTTTGGTGAGGGAAAGAGATCATTGTGGAAAGATTTCTCCTTGGTGAAGTTGTCCCAACGCTTATTCCCACCCTCGTGCTCTGAGGAAGCTGGGATGGGGTTCATCCAGACCACCTTCGCCATCCTGCTCTGACAATGACTTGGAGAAACCTTCTCCAGTCTGAATTGTCTTCAGCTGGCCTCCTCGGTCTCCCCCAATTATGCCCCCATCGCCACTGCAATCAAGCCCCTCCACCTGGCTTTTGGTTGTCCTCTTCTTCTCCTCCCCTTGTGTCCCTGCCCTCACCCGCCAGTGCCTGCAAATGAGCTTGGATGGGAGGGATGAGCCAGCAAGCCCAAGCGTTGGTCAAGCATGGAGCCTTCAACCACCTCCCGATAGATGGAGGAGACAGAAACACAGAAAGGACACAGCAGAAAGGGAAAGCTGGATGAGGAATGAGAAGCAGCCACCGCAAAATGGACCAGATCAAACATGCTGTTCCTCCACATTAAGTCAATGGAGTAAGAGGCACCTGGCACTTCCGTGGAAGACAAAATTTGTAAGTCAGGATGGAATTGTGGGGTCCTGGGTGCTCTCTGAGCTGGCTGGTTTTCTTGCAGACGTTTCATGACCCAACTAGGGAACAACATCAGTGTTAGAAGGGAGTGGGAGCTGCTCTCTGTTGATATACAAATGGCTTGCCCTATCAATGTTGGTGGGGGTGTTCTTGGCGGCTCTCTGATTAGGCTGCTTACTGTTTGTCTGTCTGTGTTGATAGTTCCTCCTAACAAGTTCCTTTAATCCTATCAAGGCACTACCGAGAGAGCGAACCCCCTTCTAGCACTGATGACATTACCTAGTTGGGTCATGAAACGTCTGCAAGGAAATAACCAAGCTCGGGGAGCATCAAGGACCCCACAGTTAAGATTTTAAGGGGTGTGGGATAAAAAGTAAAGGCTGCCTTGGGCTGAACTTGACTTTTGAGTAACCATACAGACACAGCTGGGCCTCTTCAATATACCAATTCAGCCCACAGGTCTGAGACTGACTTACTAGTTTACAAGCTAGTACCAATTATGCTCACGTTCCGGGAAATCAGCCAAAGCTTTATTCATAGAGACCAGCGTTTTTCAAACTTGGCTACCTTTGCATTTATAGACAAAAGCACAAAATTAAGAGCCACAAATGGGTGGCCACAAAAAAAAAAAAAATGGGTTGATCTACCCTTTGGGCTGAACCCAGCCGGTTCCTGTAACTACAAAACCTTGAACTAGAAAAATCAGCACCTACCCAAGACGAAATGATGTAGAAGCCCATCAGATTCTACAGACTGTAAAGTCCAGCTTTGGAGCTGCTTGGCTGAAGAATTAGTTTTGTTTCCCGTCAACTACAATCTGTCTGTCACCTCTATGCACGCAAAGTGATTTAGGACGATTTAAATCCGGACCTGGTCAACAGGATAGGCCAGGAAGGCAGAATGACCATTTATCGGTTGCAGTAAGCTCTGCCAGGTGGACTGGGGTCCTGATGAAGGGGGGGGGGGCGTATTATTCTGGAAGTGGCTTGTGGATAACACCCCACTTCCTCCCAGAATGTACTGGGCTCCCTTCCTCTGCATCTTGGTCAATGTAATTTAAACTGAATGTTCAATGGAACATCTCTATTGATAGGTTTACCTGGCATTTGCTTTTGGCAAGAACAACGCCATATAAGCTTAATCAATCAATCAATCCATCAATTGGTCTGGCCCGGTGAAAGGAAAGGGAGAGCAAAGGGGAGAGGGGGATGGAAGGGGGAAGCATGAGAACTGGGAGGATCAGCCAGAGGGGTGGGATGGAGGGACGCAGACCACAGAGAAGGTTCTTACGCCATTTCGAAGCGCTGGGGGTTGGGTCGTCTGTCACACATTGGAAAAAAAATATTATTCAGAAAGGTTTCTAAGAGAGGGGTTTTTCTGTTTTGTATTTTTCTAGGTTTGGCTCCTGGTAGTATGGTCAGCCTGCCCCCCAAAACACCTTGGGTAGGGTGGGAACCACCATCTCAAGCCGAAAAGATTTTAATTTGAAACGTTTTGCACACTGCTAAGGTACCAATAAAGGATAATATTTTATAGCTCAGGGTTGAAATGCGGGAGGGTGGGGGCTTGGTGCTCTTTCAGCTGGGTTGTTTTCTTGCAGACGTTTCACTACCCTGCTAGGGAACATCATCAGTGCTAGAAGGGGAGTGGGCTTGCTCTTCTTTCTATGTACTAGTGGCTTGCCCTGTCAGTGTTGGTGGGAGTGGTCTTGAATGGTTTTTAGTTGGGCTGTTTCCTATCAGCTCGTTGGCCAGTTCCTTGATTGGGGTCTTGCTTACTTCCTGAATGTTGGTCTGGTGTTAATCTTGGAGTTCCTTTATGCCAAGGGTAGGCAACCTTGGCTCTTTTATGACTCGTGGACTTCAACTCCCAGAATTCCTGAGCCAGCCGTGCTGAGGGGAAAGGCAGAGGTTTCCAAGCTGAGCCAGGCTGGCTGAGGAATTCTGGGAGTTGAAGTCCACCAGTCATAAAAGAGCCAAGGTTGCCTACCCCTGCTCTATGCTCATCTGGCTGCTGATTGCTGGTGGGAGGTGTTTTGCCCAGCCAATGACCGTTCCCACCAGCACTGACCGGCCAAGATCATTTGAATATAAACGGAGAGCGAATCCCACTCCTTACCAACGCGGATGATGTTACCTAGCTGGGTAATGAAACGTCTGCAAGAAAACAACCAGGCACAGAGCGCCCAGGGACCCCCTCACACCGCTATGAATAAACCAGCCGGCAACATTCAGCCACCAGCTTCAGGCTGCAGAAGGGCAGTGGCTGCTGAGAAGGGCGGTATCCTCGGACATCAGCTCTAAAAGCTAAGTGTTGGCTGCTATCCTAAATGACCTGCAAAGGTCAATTTTGTTTTTCTTTTCTTGCTTAGCGGCTGTTGGATAATTAGTCTCTTCATTTTCTTTTTACCTGAGCCAGCTTCATCATCATGTGAGCAAAGACATGGAGGAAGCCGATCACTGCATCCCACAGCCTGCTATGTGCTAAACTCTGCTGGTTGCCAGTGCAAGGCCCCTGAGAAGACATTAAAAAAAAGGGAAAAAAAAAAAGAGCAAAGAGTGGCACATTTTTTTTTTATTGAAAATTTTTAAGTTTTACAAAAAAAATTCCCTTCCCCAAACCCTCCCAACTCTCCCCTACCCTCCCCTGACCTTCCAGAGCTGAATACAGGCTTAATTAAAAATTTTTAAAAAAATCTTAAAACACATATAAACCATAAGCAAATCTAAATACATTAATTAAACAAATTATAAAATAGTTAACAACAATATATAAAAAAATACAAGAAGAAAGAAAAAAAGAAACAGAAAAAGAAAAAATCAAATAAAAAAGAGAAAAATTAAAAAATTAAAAAAAATGTCTATGAAATATCTTAAATTTTAAATATAAATTATTCAAAAACTAAATAATATTTTTTTATATCCAACTTATATTGTATGAAATCTATCCATTTTTTCCATACCAGGAGGTACTTCTCTTGCGGTTGATCTTTCAAGAAAGCCGAAATCTTTGCCATTTCCGCCAAATAAGAAACTTTAAGAAACCACTCTTGCAAAGTAGGCAAAGATTCCTTCTTCCAACATTGCCCTACTAACAACCTGGCCGCTGTAATTAAATTTAACATCAATATAGTCTCTTTACTATCACAATCAGAAACAATACCTAACAAAAACAATTGTGGGGTAAATTTTATCCTTCTTCTAAAAATCCTTTGGATATTCCACCATATCTTAATCCAAAAAGCTTTTATATTTTTACATGACCACCAGATATGACAATAAGTAGCATCCAAACATCCACATCTCCAACATTTAGGCTGCAAGTCAGGATACATACGAGACATTTTTTGTGGATCAAGGCAAAGAGTGGCACATTTGATATTAATCGCCTGCAGAAGCCCAAGACGGGGTTGCTAAGTCATTCAGGCCAAGTCTCAATTACAGGTCTTTGAGCTGATCTCGCAAAGTTGAGACACATAAGCTGATGGTTAACTCATTGTTGCATTATTGCAAGTTCACATCCTCTGGGGGCTATTAAAAGGACCCCCCCCCCAAGGCACAACACCTTCTGGAGAAGGGCCTCTCCTTATGGAGCTTCCCCATCTCCAAAGCTGTACCTGGATATATTCAGTGAGGCTGTTGAAGACCTGCTTGGCTACGGCCATTGCTTTGGAGAAGTTGCGTTTGCCCTGATCGTCAATCACGTCCTTGCCTGAATAATACCAGTAAAAATCACTGATGGACTCCTGGATATTGGGAAGAGAAGAAAGAGAACATAAGCTGGTTTCCCATCCCGAAGAAAGGAGAGAGAAAAGAGTAAAGGAGGGGGGAAGGAAGTAGGAAGGTTGGAGGAGAAGTGGGGAGAAAGGGGAGGAGAGTGGTGAAGGAAAGAGGAGAGGAAGAAGAGGGAAGTAGGGAAGAAAGAGAAGAAAGGGAAAAAGAAGGTAGAGGAGGAGGAGTGTGGATACAGTGAAAGGGGAAATGGGCGAGCAGCATCAAAGGTCATGTGTATGTATTTATTTCATTTTATTAAAAATATCTTGTATATAAGAATGTAAAAAGAATGTATGTTAACATCTGATAAATATCACGGTATATGTATGGGGGAGAGTTTGGAAAAATAAAAAAATAAAAAATTATAATAATAATAAAAAAAAGCTGGTTTCCCATCCTCTGGAGGTCCAACAGCCACAGTTCTCCTAACTACTGCTGTGGATGAAGCAGAGTTATTCCTGAGCTTACAGAATAGCAGAGCTGGAAGGGACCTTGGAGACCTTCTAGTCTGACCCGTTGCTCAGACAGAAAACCCTACACCATTTCAGACAAATGGCTATCCAATCTCTTGTTGAAAATCTCCAGGGATGGAGCACCCACAATCTCTGGATGCAACCTGATCAATTGTTCTCGCTAGCAGGAAGTTTCTCCTTAGTTCCAGGTTGCTTCTGTCCTTGATGAGTTTCCACCCGTTGCTTCTTGTCCTGCCTTCAGCCGCTTTGGAGAATAGCTTGACTCCCTCTTCTTTGGGGCAGCCCCTGAGATATTGGGACATTGCTATCGTGTCACCCCTAGTCCTTCTCCTCATTAAACTTGCTGAAACCATGCTTGTTGCAGTTGGACATCCATAGCTGGGAGGTCTCACCTGAAGTCGCAGAAGGTAGTCAACAGTGCAGATTATGATGTTGATTGTGGTGGTGTTGCCAGTCTGGGTCCGCAGATAGTTCTGGAAATCTGCAAGGGAAAGCAGTGGGTGTGAACTCAACCTCAAGCCCCTTCCTGGGTTCACCAAACCAACCTGGGTCCAAGTTGTAACCAATAACAGTCACCTTCCTGTTGGAGTGATAGCACCCCCAAATAAGACGTGATATAAAAAATTATATCAGGGGTCAACATCGCCCCACCTAAGGATGCAGAAAACCGAATAGAGTTGGGGATGTGTGAACATCAGGGGAAACGCTGTCCTGGAGAGTAGGAAAAGACCCAGAGAAGGTCCATCTTCAAGGTGTCACAAGGTGGCCCTATTTGGACATGGAAACTTGAGCCCATCAGCCCTCCTAGATTTTACTGGCTGGTTAGTATGGACCTCCACAATGGCAACCATTTTTCTTTACTGAACATTCAACCGTGCTCCCCTTCCATCATTCTCAACATTGTAACAGAATAAGAGAGTTGGAAGGGACCTTGGAGGTCTTCTAGTCCAACCCCCTCGCTCAGGCAGGAAACCCTATGCCATTTCAGACAAACGGTGGTCCAATCTCTTCTTAAAAACCTCCAGTGAGGGAGCAACCACAACTTCTGAAAGCAAGTCGTTCCACTGGTTAATAGTTCTAAACTTTCTCCTTAGTTCCAGGTTGCTTCTCTCCTTGATTAGTTTCCATCCATTGCTTCTTGTCCTCCCTTCAGGTCTTTGGAGACTAGGTCGACTCCCCCTCTTCTTAGTGGCAACCTCATAAAGGGGGTTGTATGTTTATATGTTTATTCAGCTGTTCCTATTTCTGTCACTCTGCTCCAGTTTTGGTGTCCCCAGCTGCTGAGCAAAAACCTTCCTTCTCTTGGGTTCGATAAGGTCAACTTACCATTGTTGTGTCCTTCACAAAGGAGCTGCAGGAACCGAAAGAGGTCCTGGGTGAACAAGTCGTCAGCCATCACCTTCTCTCCTAGAGCAGGGAAGGGGTGAAGGGAAAAGACAGAACTGGCTAACGTTAACAGGAGTAACATAGTGAGGAGCAGAGAGAAGGAATTGGGGTGAGCCAAGGATGGGCAGGAACTGATGCAGTTAGTAGAAACTGAAATTTCTCCAGTGCTGGGCACAAGCTAGTTTGGGCAAGGCAATCCACACGGCAAAAACACGGCTGCACACTGGGCAAAGATACAACCCTGCAGGACTCAGTCAGGCTGAATTCCCCTTAAGGTCTTGGGGACCACAGTTGCCTTTTGCAAACAGTAGCCGCCTAAATAAAACCTGGCAGGATTTTAGAGGCTCTTAGTGACTTTTCCAAATCAGGGCTAAAATGGAAGGTGTTGGGGGTCCTTGACTTGCAATTCAAGGTCTATGCTGCTCTTTGAAAAGAACCAATAAAGAAGAATATTTGTAGCTCAGAGCTGAAATGAGGGGTCCTTGGTGCTTTCTGAACTTGGTGGTTTTTCTTGCAGACGTTTCATTACCCAAACTGGGTAACATCATCAGTACCAGTAGTAGTAGCAGTAGATATTTAAATTTAGCAGCTGGAGCAGCGGGCTTGTGCAATGAGCCAGAACATACAGTTATGGTTGATTGGTTGAAGAGTGCTGGCAATCTGCATTCTGATTGGTTGCTCTGGATGTGGAGGGGAGTTTCCCCTTTTTCCCGCCTTTTTCTTCTGTGTGCCGTTTGCTCTATGATTTACCTCATGATTCCCATTTACCTCATGATTCTCATGATCTAGTTTGCTGTATATATTGATGTAATATATATATATATATATAGATGTAATTAATATATATATATATATATATATATATATATATATATATATATATATATATATATATATAAATAAAAATAAATAAAACTACACGTTCGTGTCAGCATCTCTGACTCCATTTGGACACCCGCTGCGCAAATTCCCTGACAGTGCTGTTCTTTGAAAAATACCAATAAAGGAGAATATTTATAGCTAATTAACAATATTAATTAGTTGGATCATGAAACGTCTTCAAGTAACCAAGCTCAGAGAGCACCAAGGACCCTCTCTTTAAAAAGAAGAGACTGGTTGAAGAGCAAATCAGTGAAGAATTAGTTCAAAAGCTCCTTCTTCAATTTCATGAGGGTTAATACAGAGGTCCCCAACCTTCTGGGCAACAAGGACCGGTTCCAGGAAGAGGTTTTTCTGTGGACCCAAGGGGGTGTGGTTTCAGGTACCACCTGCATCCCGCAGATGGGGCTTTGCTTGTTTACGCGGCCCGGTTTCTGGCATGTCGTGGCCTGATGGACCAGTGGTTGGGGACCCCTGTGTTAATATACACACATTGGCCTCTAACAGGCACTGAAGTTGAGGACTTCTAAGGCCAGATTTGGTACCCGTCAATCTTGAATGTTTATTTTCAGAGCAAAAGAATTTAAAGGACTGGTCTCGGGGAACCGAGCTGAAATGAGGGCTGCAGTGGTTGACTTGGTAGTAGTAGAATCGGGGTTCTCATGCATCTGGTTAGTGGATTGTTTGACTCCATCATGTAGGAAGGCAGGAAGGTGCACAAAATTCTGCTGAAGAAAACCCACATCTGTGACATTCCAGCTACAGCTCAATGTCAACAGATTGGCAGGATGTTTCCATTCCTGATGGAATTTCAATCTCGAGAATTGGAGACACAAGAGGTGTTATGATGGGATAGCAGAGAGGAGGGTGGGAGAACGGAGTAGAGTTTGGCTTAAACAAGGTTGACGTGAAGGAGGGCCTTCTGCTCGCTTCTGCCCTGTGGCCAAGGATGCTCTTTGCCACATCATTCTGGGACAATCCTTTTTGTGGCTAATGGGAACAGGATCAGAGGGTGACACACAAAACGTGGGAAGGGAGGGTTGGTGTGGGACGAAGAAAACGCAAGCAAAGAAAATCCAGCACAACAAGACAGCGGTGGGAGGGGATGGAGATCAATACAGACCAGGAAGAAAGCAAGAATTAAGATACCCAAGGGACCAGCCCTGTCCTTGACGGTTAATAGAATTAGTGGTAGAAGAAGGTCCATCATCCGTTCTGTGGCCTTGGTCATTAATGAAGATATGAATCCAACTTTGGCATGAGGAGAGCAAGGACTGGTATCCCATTCACAGGAAGGAGTTTTCTTCCTTCTGTGGGATTCATATATCCCAAATGGCATTAATGACCAATCCCTTTTCCACTCTTGGTGAAGTAGCTTTCTCGGTTTCCTGGATGAATGCAGGTTATCCTCCTTCATGAGAACAGCCATCTTCCCTTCCCAACTGGGCACAGGTAGTCCTCAATTTATGACCACAATGGAGCCCAACATTTCTGGGGCTAAGCCAGACAGTTGTTAAGTGAGTTTTCCCCCATTTTATGATCTTTCCTGCCGCAGTTCTAAGGTGAATCACTGCAGCTGTTAAGTAGTAATATGGTTTTTAAATGAATCTCACTTCCCCATTGACTTTGCTTGTCGGAAGGCCGGGACTCTGCAACCATCATAAATATGAACCAGTAGTGGCCAAGCGGTTGAATTTTGATCATGCGGCCATGGGAATGCTGCATTGGTCGTTAAGTGTGAAAAACAATCCTAAAGCACTTTTTTCAGTGTCATTTTAACTTCAAATGGACACTAAACAATTGGATGTAAGTCAAGGACTACCGGTACAGTTGCAGATGGAAGCTGGGCTCAAGGGGAAGGAGAGAAAGGGCCATTTGCTGCTCCAAGTTACCTCATTAAGAATGACTTTATCTGAAGACAGTTTGAATTAGAAAAACCTCGGGGCATTCAAAAATCCGATTAAATAAAATCTGGGAAAGCAGAGGAGCTAAGCAGGACAACATGGTTACGACAGGACAGCAGTGAGGCTACAACCTCAAAACATAAATACTCAAGATGTGGCTTTTCCAAAATTGGCCTCTCAGTTGTAATTTTTAACAAAAAGGGAAACGTCATAAAATACGAGGCGTGCAATGATCAATGCACTGCATTAATTCATATTGAATTAAACTGGAATAATTTTTTTTATCCAGATCTCATTTTTTGGGGTCCAACCAGAAAACACCGCACACCTCTGTCTAAAAGCACAGGAGATTTACAAAGGCGAGGTGTTAAGGTGATCTATGGATATGGCTCTCGTGCTAAGGGGTGACACCCCCAAAGCAGAGTTACTACAAGGAAGGCCATAGTGTGGTTGCTATAAGGTTATTAAAACAGAAGGACATTTACTACAAAGAGAGAGAAAAATTATATCAAATATTAGAACAAGCATTATTATGAGAGCTTCTTAAAAAATATACCAACGTAATATAAAAAGACCACCACAAGGACAATCCTGGAGGATGGTATAATACAGACTTTCCTGCATTAACCAAGAATTTAATAAGAATACAGTTACTGAAAAGGTCAGTGCAATTTCAGATGCCAAAAATGTCTGTTATCTCAATTTCTACAGATGTACTATAATGTTTCTACTGCCAATTGCTGTCCAAATTTTGATCACGAGTGTGAGGATTCTGCGACCGTCGTAAGTGCAAGGACTGTTTATAGCTCACTTTTTTTTCAATGCTGTTGTAAATTCAAACAGTCACTAAACAAATGGTTACATCGAGGGCTACTTGTAGGTACACAGCATTTCCAGAGAGAAGGACAAAGTTTACTTACAAGATTGAGGCCCAAGAAGCGTAGTAAATATATTATACTTTTACTCTGCAATTTTTCTACTTGCTTAACCCACCTGTACCTGTCTCACAAATACACAGACACACTCCTTTTCAAACACAAAACATCAGAAGGTATCTACATGGGTACTGAGGACATAGGATCCAACAGCTAGCTACTACAATGACGTTGCACTGTTACAAAGCACTTATACCGCCAACTCAGCCACACAATTATGCTTGCACCCTCTTTGTCCCAGTCTAAGCTGGGACGACAGCTGGCAATAGGCAACGAATAACTCTGCTGTAAACAAAATGGCGGGAGGGTCCAAACATGGAGGCAACAAAGTGTGCTACACTGAAGACTTTTGAAAATAGGACAAAGAAAAGGGGAGATGGGTGGGATAGACTGGGATCTGCATCAAAAATAGTCAGGAGCCCATAAGGGCTCCTGAAAGTGGGAGGGGGCAAAGCTTACAAGAACACAATGCATGATTGTTTGAATTTTGGGGAGAATGATAGAGTAACGTGGTCCTGGGGTCATCAACTAAAGGACACGCACCAAATAAAGTTCAGGACACTTTCCTGCCCCCTTTGAAGACTGATCAGAACCCCCTCCAGCAATTCAGGGCTGACACGGGTGTAATGCGTTGCATAATTATTCAGCCAGGTTCTGGCTGATCATGATGACTTCACCCAACGGTGAGAAGAACCCAACCATCTTGCATGGAGGGGAAGCAACTCCATCATGAATTTTTTACTTCAGTGGAGTCTCTTCACCAGACTTCAGATGTTTCACCAACTAGAACTTGAAACCTATCCTGGCTGCTGGTCTTCTGAGTTGACCACCCAGAACTGCTTGTTTTTTGGGGCTTTGCCTCAGAATGAGAAAACTAGCCATTCTGTCCATAAGACATGGCCTGGTTTCCAAAGAACAGACCAGCCTAGCTAGTCAACCCACCCCCTACTGATAAGCATAGATGTTCAACAGTGGATTGATATATCTACCATTAGCCTTGCCTGGACCATAGATTATAGTCTCCTGTCTGCTTTGCTTGAGACTCCAGGTAAAGCCCTGGATTCTCAGTTGAGGTAATTCAGTGATTTGATCACCGATATCAAGTCCAGTCTGAAGACTCTAGATTTGGAGATCACTGGGCAAAATTCCTCACTGTCCAGAACTTCCAGACTCTAAGGAGATGTGGCTTAACCTACCCAACCATTCCCAACATACACTTGAGCAAACAGTTATTTATGAGGATCCCCGTCGCGACATTCATCTTGCCCATCGTCCAGTTCAGGGGTAGCAACCTTGGCTCTTTTATGACTCGTGGACTTCAACTCCCAGAATTCCTGAGCCAGCCATGCTGAGGGGAAAGGGAGAGTTTCCCAGCTGAGCCAGGTTGGCTCAGGAATTCTGGGAGTTGAAGTCCATGAGTCATGAAGGGGCCAAAGTTTCCCTCATGCTGGCTCAGGAATTCTGGGAGTTGAAGTCCACAAGTCATGAAGGGGCCAAAGTTTCCCTCATGCTGGCTCAGGAATTCTGGGAGTTGAAGTCCACGAGTCATGAAGGGGCCAAAGTTTCCCTCTCTCAGGAATTCTGGGAGTTGAAGTCCACGAGTCATAAAAGAGCCAAGCTTGCCTACCCCTGGTCTAGTTGGTCCAAATACAGGATCTTCTTCTGATCTCTCTACATTTGCAGCGCTCAGTATGTTAGACACCCATGGTGGATTCCTTAAAGATTCTAGGATTCTAGATTCCAAACCAGGATTGGGAGGAAAGGGGAGGAGAGGGTTCCGATCAGGTTTTTGCTTTTTTTTTTTTTAAGCTTTCATACTCTCAGGTTAGAAAAGAAAAGAAGAGGAGAAACTGACCATCAAAGAAAAACTCAATACAAAGCAAAAGAGATTATTTACCATTTTCACGACTGATGACTGAGGGAGGGGCAGCGGTGACAGCAGGAGAGGGGAGGGGAAGGGAAAGAAGGAGGAAGGAGGAGAGAGGAGGTGAGTGCAAAGGAAAAGGAGACCATTATAAACCAAAGAAAGAGAGCAAAATAAAGCCCCCCAAATAGATTAAAATGCCGCTAACGTGGAACGGAGAACGGATGAGACCAAAGAACCTGGGGTGGAGGAAGGTGGACGGGAGAGGGGAGGAAAATCCATTATTGGTTTTAGACATCTCAATTAATCCGCGTCTAATCGGAAGGAAGCAGTGAACACAAAGAGGATATGCAGAGGACTGGGTTGGGTTTGGAAGAGGAGGGAGAGGATGAACAACTGGGCAGGCCTGGTGAGAAAGAAGCCAGTGTCCATCTTGGAAAGACTTCTTTGCATCCCTCCCCAGGGATGCAAACTCTGCCCCCGTCTTCAAAACAACACTGAGCCTGCTCCATATCCAGCCTGGGAAAACATTTTCCAGCAAACAAAAAGTAGGAGGTGATGTCTCACATGCAAAGCTTCCTGGCCTCCCCTGCTGAATTTTTTGGCCATGGGGCCCTGAGCAGCACCCTCCGCCCCCCAAAAAACCCAGTGGCCAGACTCAACCTTGGGGGGGGGGTGTCAGAAGGAGGGGTGGGCTGCTGCCTCCCCGCCTGCCTTCGGAGGCAGACGAGCTAAGAGAAGCAGGATGGACTTCGTTCTTGGTCGATTTGCTGGAGCACCTCAACCGGGGCAGGAGGACTTACTTGTTCCTTCTTCTGTTACCATTCCAAGACCTTCAGCTTTGTTTTGCCTCTCAAAGGCGTTGAGGTCCAGCACGCTGCAAATGAAGGGGAGGAATGGAACAAGAGAGGAGGTGAGGAAATAGTAGAATAGCGGTTGGAGGACCAATAAACACTGGGGGTAGCAGCTTCCAGGATGATGGTTATAACACTGACCTTGTTTAACTTTTACTTAACTTCTCTGGACCAAGAGAGACCCAACAAGAATGCTTCCTTACTATGTGTTCTCTCATTCACAAGTACTCTTACTTTTTTGTGTGTATTAGGACTCCATTTTGAGCAGCAGCAGGCAACCCAACCGCTGGGCCAACAGATCCCCTAATGATTTTACCTCTTGATCTGAGGCACCGTCTTAAATTTCTTGTGATGCCCCCAATCTAGCTTCAGTCCAAGGCGTTGTGGGAAATTAAACAACATGAGACATACACAGGAGTCCCACGGATGGAAACGGTGGCCTATATGGAAGTTATCCTCAAATCTGGAGTTCTCCATAGTCCTTCCCTAACTGCTTCTATTGAACGCCAAACTTGAAGTCACCAGATGGCCTTGCAATGGGTCCCCCGATTTTTTTCTATCTGTTCTCAGAAGATACACATGGCAACATCACCATTCTTGGCACTTCCCTGTCCCCAGAGAGGATCCATCAATGACGTGAAGGGTCTTCAAGTGTTTCACAGCCCTTTTTTTTAATAACCAGAAGTATGGGAAAGAGATATGGACTGAATTTTGCAACTTCATAATCTCACAAAGAGGACTCATCCCGTCTGCAAGGCCTTGCTGAATCTAGAGAACCTCAAGTTCCAGACTGTGGGCAAGAAGATCATGAGAAGTATTGAAAACAAGGAAGAAAAGTAGAAGACACCACAACAATACCTGCAGGTCTGCATTAGCACCTGGACACTCTGGAAGAATCCCACCTCACGTTTCTCCTTCAGATAATCCAGCATTTTCTGAAGAAAGGGAGAAAGTCAACATTTTGAAAGGATCGGGGAAGCTAATGTTTTAAGTTTTTGGAGACTCAAACAACATAACATTGCAAGTTCATAGCTTCATAGATCATCGTTCTTCACATCTACAGCTCTGAAGGTCTACAGAATCTATAGAAGGACCCTACTATAGATGGAAGGAGAACCATACTTTCCTCCATGGCATGGATCTAGTCAGACCCTTCCGTACAAAGGAGTTAGTCACCTTGTGAGAGAATCTGCTCTTGACAACCCCAAAATCAGATGCGTCAAAGCAGACCATCATGTGGAAAGCTAGAACAGCCCAAATCTGCCTCCTTCAGTTAATTCTACAATTCTGATTTATGCTGGGGCGGAGGGTCCATGGTGGATATCCAAGATGAATATCCATTTGATATAATCTGTAGCTTGCTCTCACTCTTCTTTTAAAGAGGTCTCCCACCACCATCTGTTCTTCAGAATGCTTCCCATTGAACCACTGTTCTCCAACTCCGATCATCACTTCCCTCTCTCTGTCCTCATTTTATACTCCACCCAGCGTTATCTGAATCTTTTAATCTTGGGATAAACCATTTCTTGGTCTCCAAGAATTAGCAGTGAAGAATCCTGGTCTCCTTCTTCTTACCTGCTGTACCTCCTCATTGCCACCATTTAGGATGGAGATGCCCAGTTTCAGAGTAGAGGCAACCATGGCCCCAGGCTCCCCTGTCAGGACAGAAAACCACATTATTTCGTGACATCTCTAGTCTTGGAACACAAATGAGGAACACTCATTTGCCTCTAAAAACCAAATGAGAAGGGATCGGAGAACCTTGGTGCTAGACCAGTGGTTCTCAACCTTTCTAATGCCGCGACCCCATAATACAGTTCCCCATGTTGTGGTGACCCCCAACCAGTTATACATCACTGGGTGCCAGGGGCGTGGCCAAAGAAAAGGGGGAAAAAATGGCGGACAGCCTTGTTTGGCGACCCCCGTGAAATGGTCGTTCGACCCCAAATGGGGTCCCGACCCACAGGTGGAGAACCACTGTGCTAGACTCTGAAGGACGTAGGAGAAGAAGAGGCAGAGCCAGGAGGTGGAATCAAGAGAGGAACCAACCTGGAATCCTTACGTTCCCACAAGCAATCTAAGTCCAGTCCCTCTTGAATTCCATTGACTCTTATCTAGCAGCAATTTAGTGCTGACCATTTTGACTAGATTCTTGTATACAGGCATGAGCAATAAATTCTCTTAACTGGAACGTCAATCAATCAATCAATCAGAACAGAGTTGGAAGGGACCTTGGAGGTCTTCTAGTCCAACCCCTTGCTCAAGGCGGAGACCCTATATCATCTCAGACAAGTGGCTGTCCAGTCTCTTCTTAAAGACCTCCAGTGATGGAGCACCTACAACTTCTGGTGGCAAGTTGTTCCACTGGTTAATTGTCCTCACTGTTAGGAAGTTTCTCCTTAATTCCAGGTTGCTTCTCTCCTTGATGAGTTTGTGGTCTTGATTCCTCACAACTGAGAAGGGTGACTGATTCCTAAAACTCTGTGCAAAGCTAAAGCACCATAAATAACATTCGGCTTGAAATAAGGAGAATGTGACAGTTGAAGAGCTCCAAAGCTTTCTCCAGCCCCTCCCCCCACACCAAAGATGAAATCCAGCCAATCTCTTAGGAATTTAGACTCAAAAGCAAAGCAACTTTCCAATTTCTACAGCTTAAACAGAAAAAAAAAATGGTTTGACAGCATTACTTAACAGTACAGGAAGTCCTTGACTTACGACTACAGTTGAGCCCAACATTTCTGTTGCTAAGCGAGACAGTTGTTAAAGGCCTTTTGGGCCACAATTGTGAAGTGAGTTACTGCAGTTGTTAAGTGAGTAACACGGTTGTTAAGTGAATCCGGCTTCCCCATTGTCAGGAGGTCGCAAAAGGGGATCACGTGACCCCAGGGATGCTGAGACCGTTGTAAATATGAACCAGCTGCCAAGCATCCAAAGTTCAATCACGTGACCTTGGGGATGCTGCAACGGTTGTAAGTGTGAAAAACGGCCATTTCAAGTCACTTTTTTCAGTGGCACTGTAACTTTGAACAGTCACTAAACCAGTGGTGGCGAACCTATGGCGTGGGTGCCAGAGGCGGCACTCAGAGCCCTCTCTGTGGGCACGGGCACCGTAGGTCCAGTCCTAGGCCTTCAGCTGGGTTTTATAAAACCTTTTTGCTTTAGGCCTCTGCCTCCGTGTGCAAAGAAAAAGGTTCAATCAATCAGTCAATTTCAACTTCTTGCGGGGAAAAAAGATCTTGCAAAGTTGGAATTGATTGAACTTTTTAGTCCCACCCAGTCTGCCGTTACCACCGCAGCCACGCCCACCCAATGGGCCACACCCACCCAATGGGCCACACCCACCCAATGGGCCACGCCCACCCAGCACCCGACAATGCATAAGTGGGTTTTGGGTTGCAGTTTGGGCACTCGGGTCTCTAAAAGATTCGCCATCGCTTCACTAAACCAATGTTTTTAATTTGAGGACTCCTTGCATTTCCCAAATCTTCCAGCTACAGCCCTTTCCAACGTAATTAAGGCTTCCTCTCTTAGACTGAAGTGACCCTGGTCTGCCCGGGGATCCGTTCTTTGCTGGAGTTAAGAGGAAGGGGAGGTGGGTGGGAAAGGACCCCTTTCTAACCTTTACAAGCACTAAGCATTTGCAGGACCATCTCGGCTGCTCCACGATTGTGAAGTCGCGACTGTTGGTACAAAAGCTTCTGCTTCTCCATCTCCTTCTCCTGCAAGACAAAGGAGCAGGCAGGAGAATATTACAGGGGAGAGAGAGAGACAGGGAGACTTCCAAAACCAATTTGGGAAGTTGAGAAAAGAGAGAAGTCGCCCACCTCAAACGGCACTTCTTCCTCTTCCCCGTTGCCTTCTTCTCCTTCATTAATGTGGCAGCTCTGAAGTCCCAGGGATGAAGGAAAAGAAATAAAGAGGGGGGCGGAATCAGCAATATAGATATATGAAGATCTTTCCCACAACTGTCTGCTGGAAAATTCCCAGCCTGGCAAAGGAGGAGGCATCAAGCAGGGAGCTAGCCTGGAGTCCTTGCACAGCCACAAAAGACTTAGACCTAACACTGTCTAGGTTCCATGGGACCTTATTCTATTTGTTCCCGAGGGAAGGCAAGTATCTGGGGGGATTCTTTGTAGAACAGGTGGAACACAATAAAGTAGTCAACTTGAAACCTTCATGTGTGGATTTGGCTGCTTGCGTTTGACCCTGTCCCAGCCATGACCCATTCCACAATACACATAAGATCCAGAAATAGGTTGCATCCCCTTTCCCCCAATCCCTCCCACCAATGGGTCCTGCCCCACCCGTTTTTGGAGAACAGCCAACATGCCACAAAAAAATTGGTACAGCATTTGCAGCCACGGAAGCCACCTACTCCTAGAATAGAGGTGATAACGTAGCAAGACATTCGAACCAGCTTTTGAAGCAAACCAAAATGGCCCATCTCTTGCTTACCTTGGCCATGATGTCAGCATACGCCATGTACAGATAGTCTTCATCCAGTTTGCTGAAATAAAGCAAACACGTTCAGGATCCACAGCAGCCTATCATGCTCCCGACAGACTGAAATTCCAATTCCCCAAATCGACCAAGAATTCTAGGAGTTTCAGGGCAACTAAGCCTGAAGGACCTCAAGTTTTAGAAAGCTGGCCACACAGACTTCTTACGCCATCAGCTCTAGGAGAACCTCTATCCCTTCTATGGAGGATAAAGGATTATGGGCAAGGGTGAGGGTACAAGGTGGGAATCCCAGGGATTTTTTTGGTATGAAACTGAGCATGGCGGTGTGGAGACACTTGGTCCATTCTTCTTCAACTTCCTCAAGTAATTTCCCTCCAACCCTGGGAAGAAGCAAATTGAAAAGGATCCCACACACAAATTATGGAGAGCTGGCTGGCTGAATCTGATGATTCCCAAATATCTCCCTCTCTCTAGCTTTATAGTCCAGGATCAGCCCCAGCTAAGCTGAATTATTGCATCTACACAAGACTCTAGTCAACTGATGATCAGCGCTAAATTGTCACTAGATAAGAGCTAACAGAATTCAAGAAGGTTGGGCTGAGACCACTTGTGAGAACGTAATGATTCCAGGCTGATTCCTCTCTTGACTCTAGCCCCAGGCTCTGCCTGTCCTTTTCCTATTTCAGGGCAGAAAATTTCAGCTACAGCTACTTCATCCTTTTTTTGCACCCAAATTTACACCGGGCTTTGATTCCATCCCCCCCGCGAACCTCTTTTCTGTTAATGCTGTCCTGCTAAAATGGAGAATGAGCTGATGCAGAGGGTCCGGCTTCTTTTCCTCCTCCTCTTCCTCTTCCTCTTCCTGTGGCCCAGGCCTCTACATCCCACAATAGGAAAAAGAGCAATTAGAAGCTAGGCTAGGGCACCTTCGGAAATGTAGCATTTCCCCTAAACAAATACCAGGGAATGAGCATTCAAACCAGGCACCCAGTTGACCTCCTGTGGTCTCCCCCCCCCCAGAAGACTCACAGACAGATCATCAATCATTCTGTCTTCAAAGGGATGCTCTTCAGTGAAGATCCAGGAGTACTTGTAGCTCTCCAGGAACATGTTGCAAGCCCGATGCCTGAGAAGCAGAAAGGCAGGTCAGCCGTGTCCCAAATGATTCCCAATTTTGGCAACGTTAGGGGAGCACAGATCTCCCCAACGGCTGGAAGGGGTCTACTGGCCACAGCCAATTCACCACAGCCACCTTGCTGTAGCCACCTTGCTGCAGCCAGCTTACTGTGGCCAGCTCACCTTGGACAACTCACCATGGACATCTTGCCGCAGCGAACTTAATGTGGCCAACTCGACACATGGCCAACTCTCAGTGGCCGCCTTGCTGCAGCCCACTCGCTGCGGCCAACTCACCTTGGGCAACTAACCACAGGCCAACTCGTGATGGCCATCTCACTGTGGAACGACTCGCCCTGGGAGAAGAGCTACACTAATATCGAAGAAATAATCGAAAAGAATCATTAATGAAACGTGAGCGACAAAAGTTAAAATATTTTTTAAAATTATTTTAAATAATTAAACCGAATTGTTGAATTGTCCTGCAGCAAGTGGTCCCACGGCAAGTTGGCCATGGCGAGTTGACCGTTGACTGTGGTGAGCGGGTTGTAGCTGGAAGAGGTGAATCTGGGTATGGAACGACCCTTGTTCCAATCAGTAGACCAGCCAACCGAGCTGTATTAACTCACCTGGGTAGGTTATAGAGGGGCGTCATGCGGAAGCATGCCACCACCGCACGCCGGCGTTGCTTGGAGAGCAATTTGTGCCACGAGGCTTTCTTGGATTTGTACGGGTGCTCTAACTGCAGGAGAGAGCAGAAGAGGACTGGAGTTGAAAGGTAGGATAAGTGACATTTCTCTCCTCCACCTGCTTTTCCTGATCAGCGGTTTCTTTGTATTTCTCCTTTGAGGTTCCTCCCTCTGAAAATTCCATGATCCATCAAGAAGATAGCTTGCTAGGTCCCAATCCACTCTTATTATATCCACAAGGCCTTCCAGGGTGACTAATGGTTAGCTGGACAGCCTTCAAGTGCACTGAATTGCCTTGAAGGCTTATATGCTCTCGGCGTGCACAATTATTGAGCGAATGTCCAGAAGGATGATTTTGATGTTAGAAAAAGGAATTTTTCTAAGTGGAAAGGAGGGTTTTTTTTTTAAAAAAAAATCCAATGAGGACTTTTAACAATATGGGCCATGAGTCCCCCGGACGTGGGGGCTGAGAGATTAAGGCAGTGGTTCTCAACCTGTGGGTCGGGGCCCCATTTGGGGTCGAACAACCATTTCACGGGGGTCGCCAAACCAGGCTGTCCGCCATTTTTTCCCCCTTTTCTTTGGCCACGCCCTTGGCACCCGGTGATGTATAAGTGGTTGGGGGTCACCACAACATGGGGAACTGTATTATGGGGTCGCGGCATTAGAAAGGTTGAGAACCACTGGATTAAGGGGTCGTGAGTAATGGATTTATTGCAATGCTGGTTTTAACTCGGGCTGCCATTCTGATTATATTTATTGTTGGTGCTTTTTTTGTTGTGGTTGGATTATTTTTTCTTTTTAAGTTGACTTTTAAATTTTGGCAGCCGCCGAGAATCGCTGTATGGAATTGTTCAGATTTGGGAAGCTCTCAGCAGCCATTAAAAATGTAGATAGCAAATCCTATTCTTCAACCTAGGAAGCTGCCAAAGGCCTTTGTGGGTCTATACCTGTTCCAGGTGGTAGAGCACGGCAGAGACCTCTTGCACCCGTCTGACAATCTTCTCCGGTTTGTTGCAGTCCTCGGCTTTTCCAGCCATCTCCCTGTAGAGGGCCATCTGCCAGCGCATGGAGGAGGAATTCTCACACTGCAAGGCAAATGGGGATATTCACGGAGCATAAGCCAAGTTACTTGACCTTGAAACACACACACACACACACACACACACCCTCCAATTCATGTACTCCCTACCCAAGCTCTAGGTAAAGGAGGTCTTAAAACTAGTCTCTATCCCCAAATCCTGGGTTAGAATGAGTGATGGATCCCTTGTGGGACGTTAACGTTTTTTCCAGATTCTTTTTTGGTGACAGTTTCTGTGTTTTATTATAGTCATTGCTATGTAGTAGTTCAGTGATGGCGAACCTTTTAGAGACCGAGTGCCCAAACTGCAACCCAAAACCCACTTATGTGTCATCGGGTGCCGGGTGGGTGTGGCCCATTGGGTGTGCGTGGCTGCAGTGATAATGGCAGACTGGGTGGGACTAAAAAGTTCAATCAATCAATTCCAACTTTGCGAGATCTTTTTTTTTTTCCAGCAAGAAGTTGAAATTGATTGACTGATTGAACCTTTTTTTTTTTTTTGCACACGGCGGAGGCCTAAAGCAAAAAGGTTTTATAAAACGCAGCTGAAGGCCTAGGACTGGGGCAACAGTGTGCGTGCCCACAGAGAGGGCTCTGCGTGCCACCTGTGGCATGCGTGCCATAGGTTCACCACCACGGTAGTAGTTTCTAAGCTGCCTGGACTCATTACGGAAGGAAGGACGGACAAGGAGGGAGGGAGGGAGGGAGGGAGGGAGGAAAGAAAGAATGAAAGAAAGAAAGAAAGAAAGAAAGAAAGAAAGAAAGAAAGAAAGAAAAAGAAAGAAAGAAAGAAAGAAAGAAAGAAAGAAAGAAAGAAAGAAAGAAAGAAAGAAAATAGATTCTACTATAACTCATGTGCTCATCCAGAGGGAGCAAATCAATTTATGGCAAAACCTGCAAAAACTGATTTCCCCAAACATCACTTTCTGAAGCAGTTCCAGGTCCTCACCTTGCCTTGAAGATGAAGGTTATTGTTGAGATATTCACGCACCTCTTCATCAGTGTCTTTCTGCAGAAAAGGAGAGCATTCGCATGAACAAAGTAACCAAGAAACAATTCTAGAAAAAACAAGGGTTTATCCCTTCTGAAATACACCATCAGTTGTGATTTTTGTTTCTGAACATTTGTGTTCCTTGACTGATAGGACTTTGGGACTGGTGTCCTTGGTGGCAGGACAGAAAGCGCTGAAATCAAAGAGAGAACTTGAGGAGGAACATGGTCAGTGTGATCCTGTGTGTCTGTGCTTCTGTTTGTGTGTCCTTTGCAGCTTCTCTAGCCTCCCTCAACTAGGAAATTGCATGCCCATTTCACGCTCTCTCAATCATCTGCGTTGCCTTGTTTACTCTCTCCAGCTCCACAGTTAAGTGGACCTTTCAACATTGCTTCAGTTTTAGGCAACCAAGGTCAACATGGTCAACAGTTGGAAATCTTGGGAGTCTTTGCCAATTGTCTCCTCCCTGATTTTCTTGGCAGTCCCCACCCCAGGTTCCTCACCAAGGCATAACGTATCTTGGCCATGCTGATCAGCTCTTGGTCAGTTGGGGAACACATGTTCAGGCCGATGGGAAGCATCTTCTTCAGCGTGGCCACGATGAGGGACGTGTGGACAGAATAGCGGTCCCCTCGGCGCTTCTTCTTGTGCCGTTCCTGATCCGAGCCACCTGACTGGGAGAGGAAGACCAAAGTCAGCCTGGTGAGAAGGGAGGCTGGGCCACTCAGGTTGTCCTCTGGCATGCCAACAGCTTGACCGGGCAAAAGCTTTAATGACCAAGCACTGCTTCCGACATGGGGATTCCATGACTTGGTGAGAAAGCTGGACCAGGTCCTCTCTCAAGAGAAGATGGGAAGGTGGAAGAGAAGAAGCTGTGAAAACTAGGGCAGGGAGGTCCAACCTTGTCTACTTGAAGACCTGTGGACTTCAACTCCCGGAATTCTCCAACCAGCATGTTGAAGTTGGAAATCCACAGGTCTTCAAATAGACAAGGTTGGACACCTATGATCTAGTGGATCAAAGTGACAATCCAGACACCTGCTGCCTCTAATATTCAGGAATCTGGGATCGACCACTCTTGCTTCCAAGACCATCTGTCAGGAGCGCGTGGATCAAAATCTCATTCCATGCATTAGCTTTTTGATCCACCAACCTGGAGACAGAAAGGAAGACTTTGACTGGACTTTGGAAGTGATGGTGCACATGCAGAGGTTATCTCTGGATAGGAGAAGGGACTTCTCAGGATGGGAAGGGGGCGGGTGTTAGGAAGTGTAGAGAGGACCCATTTGGGAGAACTGGAGGAGAGACATGGAGTTGCAGGGCTAGGAATGTGGAATTAAAATGAGTCACCCAGAGGCAATTGCTGGTAAAGGGAATTATTGGACATTTTAGCAGGATCTGTGGAAGTGTTCCTGTTAAGAGATCAGAGGTGGCCGCATGGTGTGGTCAAAAAATTCAAGATGGCGGCTGCCATGATCCAATCCAAACTGCTTGGTTTTTTTTTCTGTGATGCATCTAAAGCAGATGTTGGATCACACCATCATGGACACCAATTTGATTTTTTTTTTAAACCACATCCTACATTAGGGGCGGGCAATTAATTTTCCCAAGGGGCCACATGACAGCCTGTTATGGAGGGCCGAACCAAGAGGGCTATGAGGTGCACAGGCAGGCATGCATGCACATCTGTAAATTGAAAAAAAAAACCAACAACCCAGCAGTTGCCTTCAAAAATTAAAAGCACACGGACCGGACAGAGACAGCCAAAAGGCCGGATGTAGCCTGGGGGCCATAAAATGCCCAGGTCTGCCCCACAGACTTGGCGATGGAAAGGAGATTCTGAACTTTATTGTGTAGACCTTTCTGGCTTGGCGGACTGGCAGAGGGGGCAGTGGTGGGGTGGGGGAGAGAGGGGATGGTTTCACGCACAAGCTCACCCACCAATTCTGCAGCCCGGTTGGGATCCAAGTGAAATGAAGTCACTTGGGCCCATCAAGACGACAAGACACACAGTTCCAGCACCTTTGCCCACTAAACAGCCAGCCTTTCAAAACAGCCTCGCTAACCTCTACGCATAACTGCACACAAGCACGGTGGGCAGGCGGGGAGAGGAGGGGGCGTGAGCAGGCAACCTCTGTTCTCCCCACCCCACCCCTAGAGAGTGGCAGGGCAGGATGATGGGCTCTGGGGCGCACAGGGAAGAGAAGAGGACCAAGGAGTTGGACTGAGATTAGGAGAAGGATTCCCAAGGCATGGTGGGAGTTAAGGAACATCTTTTTTTAGTACTTGGTTTGGGAGACTTCGGGACAAACTGGTTAGTGAGGAGGAGGAGGAGGAGGAGAAGGAGGAGGAGGAAAAGGACACGCTGTAACATGTCAGGACTATTCCAGAGCATGGCTGCCCGCTTCAACACGACGGGAGTAACTGGGCGATTGACAGTCAGAAGACGCCACCCATCGCATGTCTGATGCGTTGCGGCTAGACCCGCACAAAGCTACAGCACTTTTGTCACCCTCCATGCAGCCGCAGCCCCTTCCCTTCCTCCCGGCCCCGATGACTGTGCAATGACCCCCTCGCCCACTTCTAAACAGGGAGGGAGTGAAGGGTTGCGGCAGAGATACCCATTGCTCCATGCTGCCTTGACCCTTTGGGCCAGTGGAACAGCTATGGTTTTGCTAACCTGGCTTTCTTCCGACTAAACCCACATGTGGAGAGGGGAGAAAAGGAAGACAAGACAGGAGAAAGACAAGGTTAGAGGAGGCAACATCCCCTGCCTCTCTGTTATTCAGAGGAAGGACTCAAAACAAGAATCACCTGCCCAGAACTTGGTGGATCTAAGATCCTATGAATGCTCCCATCACCCAGATGTTGGTTTCTCCCCCTCCCCCTGCAAGCAACATCTGGTCAGTTGATCCAAGGAGAATATTTGTAGCTCAAGTTTGAACGGTGAGGTCCTTGGTGCTCTCTGAGCTTGGCTAGATGTTCTTGCAGACGTTTTGCCACCCAACTCGGGAACATCATCAATGCTAGAAGAAAAAAGTGGGGTTTATAAGCAGAGGGCAAACCCCACTCCCTTCTAGCACTGATGATGTCGCCTACTTGGGTGATGAAATGTCTGCAAGAAAAGAACCAAGCTCGGAGTGCGCCAATTCATCCAAAGTATCTGAAATGCTCAAACACAATGATTAATTCTCACCCTATCCTGCCATTTTTTCCTTCCCAAAGGTAGAAAGGGCGGGAAAAAAGCATGTTTCTAGTTCTTGTTAGTTGTGAGAGGATCAAGAACAGGCAAACGAGATGGATGGGAAAATCCTTGACTGAGGAAGGCGTCTAGATACTTCGTGATTTGGAGACACCCTACATTGCCCTTTGCTCCTTCATATCTCCTGTTCTCCACCAGGATACGTTTTCAGGACAACTTTTAGGATGCTGTGAAAGGATCAACAGGGACCTGGATATGTATGTGATGAGACAGGGCGACTGGGAAGAAAGGAACAGATCTGATGGATTCAAAAGATCAGGCTGAGCTCTGGACTCAGGACAAAATGTATGGCCAGTAAGAGCTGACCAGGAAGAGGTTTAGGTGTTTCTTTTATTGTGAGCCAGCTAGAGCAAGGCTCTCCAACCTTGGCAACTTTAAGACATGTGGGCTTCAACTCCCAGAATTCCTCAGCTAGCAGAAAAGCCTGAGGTAAAATCCTGTGGGGGTACAACTTTTCTTCTAAAAAAATGATTTTATAGTTTCACAAGGAATCATCACCATTAGCTAAGGACAATGTTTCCAAACCTACAACTTTTAAGACGAGTGGACTTCAACTCCCAGAATTCCTCAGCTAGCAGAAAAGCCTGAGGTAAAATCCTGTGGGGGTACAACTTTTCTTCTAAAAAAATGATTTTATAGTTTCATAAGGAATCATCACCATCAGCTAAGGACAATGTTTCCAAACCTGCAACTTTAAGACGTGTGGACTTCAACTCCCAGAATTCCTCAGCTAGCAGAAAAACCTGAGGTAAAATCCTGTGGGGCTACAACTTTTCTTCTAAAAAAATGATTTGATGGTTTCACAAGGAATCATCACCATTAGCTAAGGACAATGTTTCCAAAACTGCAACTTTAAGATGTGTGGACTTCAACTCCCAGAATTCCTCAGCTAGCAGAAAAGCCTGAGGTAAAATCCTGTGGGGGTACAACTTTTCTTCTAAAAAAAATGATTTTATAGTTTCACAAGGAATCATCACCATTAGCTAAGGACAATGTTTCCAAACCTGCAACTTTAAGACATGTAGACTTCAACTCCCAGAATTCCCCAGCCAGCCATGCTGGCTAGGGAATTCTGGGAGTTGAGGTCCACACGTCTTAAAATTGCCAAGGTTGGAGACCCCCTGACCTAGAGGCTTAGGAGAGGGTAGCACAGCAATTATTATAAATATATAAGTAACCAAGCAAATAGTTAAAAAGGAAATCAGGAAAGAGAACATTAGGCCTCCACAGTGACGACATCGGAGAGAGGAAGGGCATCTCACAAGGAAAGAAAAAGAGCTGTGCTCTGTGAAACCTCATTTTACTGGACCTGAATGCAGCGGACTTTGCATACCACCGAATCTAATTCCCATTGGGATTTACCCTATTTGCATGTTGCAATTGACCTACGTGGCGCCATTGGCATCCACTGACATCGTTTGTGCGCCTTGCCCTTGTTTCTGTAAATTGTAACGGACACTATCGCCACGCAAACGATGTCGATGGACATAACAGATGTTCTTGCACGGTAACACTGTCCACACAAATGATGTAAATCCCTGCATTTGTTATACGCTCGAGTTGAGTAAAGGTTCCTGAATAACAGACACATTTTCTTTCCCACCGTTTGTGGCATTAAAAGAGGTTTTGTTGTACTGTTCTCTCACTTCATGTCCCTTAACAGAGGAATCTAATAAGAAAAGACCAGTATGGTTACACCTGCAAGTTAAATGTTTAGAAAATGAGCAGTTAAGCCAAGGCCACTTAGTAAGTTTACAGCTGTCCTGAGACCTGAAATCCTGCAGCCCTCGGATGCTTCCTGTCCACCTGGAGCTCAACAGTGGTTGGGTCCAAGTCCCTTTCCCTACTGAGACGGTACTACGGCTTCAAGGATGGCAAGAGCCACCAAGAAAGACACCCACCCACTGCCTTCTCCCCAGCTGAAGGAGGAGACCCCCAACAACCTTCTCACCTTGGACATTTTGCTTTTGCTGTCGGCTGTCAGGAAGGACATGTTGTTGATTTCATTCTGAACAACAAAGTTCTGCTCTTCTCGCTTAAAGTTCTGCAGGAAGAAAGAAGAATCGGAGGGGAGATTTCTGTAAGGGGCTCAACCTCATACATGTGGGCCATGTTACCTACAGAATTGTCTTTGTTGCATTGTATCGTCCCGCTGGTCAGGCAGGCTATGTTGAGGACCCCGTCAGTTAACGAATTCCGAATGGGGGGGGGTCCAGGAGGAGAGCCTACTCTGCCGTTGCCCCAGCCCTGTGGAATATTCACCCTCCTGGCCTTCCAAAAAGGAGTTACATTAAGACGAGAAGCAACGGATGGGAACTAATCAAGGAAAGAAGCAACCTAGAACTAAGGAGAAATTTCTTGATAGTGAGAACAATTAATCAGTAGGAAGACTTGCCTCCAGAAGTTGTGGGTGCTCCAACACTGGAGGTTTTTAAGAAGAGACTGGACAACCATTTGTCTGGAACGGGATAGGGTTTCCTGCCTGAGCAGGGGGTTGGACTAGAAGACCTCCAAGGTGCCTTCCAGCTCTGTTATTCTATTCTATTCTATTCTATTCTATTCTATTCTATTCTATTCTATTCTATTCTATGCTATGCTATTCTATTCTATTCTCCATTCATATTCTATTCTATATTTCTATTCTATTCTCTATTCATATTCTATTCTGTAATTCTCTTTTCTCTTCTCTTCTATTCTGTATGTCTATTCTATTCCATTCCATTCTATTCTTCTACTTCATTCCATTATTCTATTCTATTCTATTCTGTAATTCTCTTTTCTCTTCTCTTCTCTTCTCTTCTATTCTGTATGTCTATTCTATTCCATTCCATTCTATTCTATTCTTCTACTTCATTCCATTATTCTATTCTATTCTATTCTATTCTATTCTATTCTATTCTATTCTATTCTATTCTATCCTATCCTTAATTTCTTATCCCATTCCATTCTACTCTATTCTTAATTTCTTATCCCAATACATTCCATTCAATTTTTATCCTCTTCCATTCCATTCCATTCTTATTTGTAATTCTATTTTACTCTACACTCTATTCTCTCCTCTCCTCTCCTCTCCTCTTCTATTCTATCCTTATTCTATTCCATTCCATTTTATTCTTCTACACAGGTGGGGCCTCATAATCAAAAGACAAGGAGCAGCTCTTCGCCTTTTCTTCTGCAACATCTTCAGTGGAGAGGAAACTTGGAAATGAACCCACAAGCCTGCCACTCTGCTACCCCAAAGCTGACTCACGTGGGACTTGGACCAATAAATAAAGATTTCCCCAATCATCCGGAACAGCTCCTCAGCATCCGAGTTGGGCTCGGTCAACCAGTGGGCCCTGCAGATGCAAAAGGAGTGGTTGGTGAGCACCTTCGTTCACTTCCCACGGTTCATGGGATCTACCCTGCAGAAACTCATTAGGTGGCAAGTTGCAATCTGCACCTAGGTGTGCGCGTGGAGGTTTTTTGCTTTGTTTTGTTTTGCAAACTCTTATATTACCTGCTGTTGTCCACGTAGCGGATGAGCAAGGGGTACAGGGCGTAGAGGTCGCGACACAGCACCGAAAACTCATCACGGATCAGGAGCTCCGTGTCCTCCGATTCGGACTTGGCCTCCAGCCGCAGCTGCTCCTCCTCGGCCACGACTTTCCCAGACCGCTTCTTCAGCTTCTCCATGGTGGGGATGAAGTGGGAGCGAAGCAGTTCGGGCTTGGCCTTGCTGACAATGGGCTGAGCAAAGACTGTGCAGAGGAGAGCCTCCTCAGTCAGGCGCAAGCTACCTGTCTCCAAGTCTAAGTTAGAGGTCTCTCCAATAATTCAAGAGGGCTTGGAAACCTCTGGACTTTGAACTGCTTATGGGTCCTGGTAGTTCTAAACTTACGACCACAGCTGACCCCAAATTACATGATAGCTATATTCCAGTATTTGAGGGGCTGTCACAAAGAAGAGGGAGATTAACTTATTTTCCAAGGCAAGACAAGAAAAAATGGACGGAAACTCATCAAGGAGAGAAGCAACCTGGAACTAAGGAGAAACTTCCTGACAGGGAGGACAATTAACCAGTGGAACAACCTGCCTCCAGAAGCGGTTAATGCTCCAACACTGGAAGTTTTTAAGAAGAGACTGGACAGTCGCTTGCCTGAAATAGTATAGGGCAGTGGTTCTCAATCTTTTTAATGCCGCGACCCCCAACCGGTCGTAAGTCGAGGACTACTCAACTGGTGCAGCACCGTTTGCAGAATGGGACTTTTGGCGGGCTCAGCAGGGCAGAGACAGCCTGGACACTTCCTATTGGCTTTTGAAAGCCAATAGAATGAGACTCTATTCAAGAGAGTCTGTTCTATTGGCTTTCAAAAGCCCATAGAATGAAAGGGAGTAGCATAGCTAAGGAAAAGGGGGAAAAAATGGCGGACTGCGTTGTTTGGCGACCCCCGTGAAATGGTCGTTTGACCCCAAATGGGGTCCCGACCCACAGGTTGAGAACCACTGGTATAGGGTCTCCTGCTTGAGCAGGGGGTTGGACTAGAAGACCTTCAAGGTCCCTTTCAGCTCTACTCTGATTGATTATTATGCTGTGATGGTCATAAAGGCGCGAGCCTGTCCTAACTCACTTTTTTCAATGCTGTTGTCACTTTAAGAGTGCTAAACAAATCCTGGGAGCTGAAGTCCACAGGTCTTACAATGGCCAAGGTTGGACACCCAGGCCTAACATGTCCTGCAAACATCACCATGACAGTTCAAGGCTTAGCACAACATGTGAAGGCAGATTGGGAGGGGGGAATCCTTAAACCCTTTGCTTAGTTTGATAACTTATTCTGCTATTTCTCCCCGGAGCAAAATCTGATTCCACTTTTGAAGAAAGAAACGCCTCAATCCCGCCACCCAGGCTCCCTTCGTACCAGCCAACCGCTTCATCCAAGAAGCTTCGTCTATGCCAAGGTTGTTGACGATGATCTTCAGGATGTTTCCCAGCAGGGTGTTGAGCTGGTCCGAAGTCACTTCGGTGCACCACGGACCCTGCGCGATGGTCTCCGAACCTCGTTCCCACCAACGGGGCAAGTAGTTACAAAGCATCGGCAGGGTGACCTCTATCACGTGGGGCATTTCAGTATAGCGAGCCCCTGACTCCGCCAGCCCGTTGATGTCCTTCATCAGCTTCTCCAGCACTGGGATGTCTGGACACATCTCCTCCACACAGTTTGGTAGGCCTAAGACTAAGGGTGGAAGACAGGCGTGTTACATTTCTGGAGGTCTGGGGGGGGGAGTGCTAAATTCAGAGACAGCGTCTCTTCTGGGATGTATCCAGATCCCAGCCACTAGACCAGTGGTTCTCAACCTTTTTAATGCCGTGACCCCCCAACCGGTCGTAAGTCAAGGACTACTCAACCGGTCGTAAGTCGAGGACTACTCAACTGGTGCAGCACTGTTTGCAGAATGGGACTTTTGGCGGGCTCAGCCGGACAGAGACAGCCTGGACAATTCCTATGGGCTTTTAAAAGCCAATCAAATTAGACTCTATTCAAGAGAGTCTATTCGATTGGCTTTCAAAAGCCAATAGAATAAAAGGGAGTAGCACAGCTAAGGAAAAGGGGGGAAAAATGGCGGACTGCGTTGTTTGGCAACCCCCGTGAAATGGTCCTTCGACCCCAAATGGGGTTCCGACCCCCAGGTTGAGAACCAGTGCACTAGAATGACCATGTCAGAAAAGCAAAAAAGGTAAGATTGCAACGCTTACAGGTGGTCCTCGACTTACGACGGATATTGGATCGGAAATCTGTTCCTAAGTGGAGGCACCACACAACCGGACCTGATTTTCTGATCATTTTTATAGCAATTAAACAAATCAGGCAGTTGTAATCTGAATCACTGATGGTTAAGTGAATCCCATGGTCGTAAATCCAAATCCATTTTCAAGTCAAGGACTATCTGTATACATGTGTGTGTGCAAGGCCTTCCTGAAGACGTCTAAATTCTAGTACAAGGGTGGGCAACTATGCCTCCTTATGACATGTGGATTTCAACTCCCAAAATTCCTGAGCCAGCGTAGAATTCTGGGAGTTGAAGTCCACAGGTCATAAATGGGCCATCGTGGCCCACCTGGGCTCTAGCAGCACTTAGTAAAAAGGTCTAATTCAGGGGTCTTCAAACTTGGCCCTTTTATGACTTGTGGATTTCAACTCCCAGAATTCCTCAGCCAGGCGTGCCTGGCTGAGGAATTCTGGGAGTTGGTCCACAAGTCATAAAAGAGCCAAGTTTGAAGACCCCTGGTCTAACTTTTTCAAAAAGGGGAAAAAAAAGGATTGAAAATGATGACTGAGGACAGGAGTAAAAAAAGGGGAGGGTCTAGATCAGTGGTGGCGAACCTATGGCATGGGTGCCAGAGGTGGCACTCAGAGCTCTCTCTGTGGGCACGCGCACCGTCGCCCCAGTCCTAGGCCGTCAGCTGGGTTTTATAAAACTTTTTCGCTTTAGGCCTCCGCTGCCGTGTGCAAAAAAAAAAAAAAAGGTTCAATCAATCAGTCAATTTCAACTTCTCGTGGAAAAAAAATCTTGCAAAGTTGGAATTGATTGATTGAACTTTTTAGTCCCACCCAGCCTGCCGTTACCACCGCAGCCACACCCAGCCAATGGGCCACACCCAGCCAATGGGCCACACCCACCCGGCACCCGACGATGCCTAAGTTGGTTTTGGGTTGCAGTTTGCGCACTCGGTCTCTAAAAGGTTCGCCATCCCTGGTCTAGATGGACATTAACCCTCTGCCCAATAAGGAAGGGAAGAAAATTGGAGGAAACGTTAAGGCGGAAGAGGATCATGGTCCTTCTCTTGTACTCACTGGCTCGCTCTCTTGGGGACTTGGTGGTGTAAACCGAGTAAGGATTGTATTCGTTCAGATGGGGCTCCAGGAAAGCCACGGGCATTGCCGCTGCCAGCCGTGCCAAGCATTCTCCAAGTTGGGGCCTCTGCCTGCAGAGAGGGACAAGAGACCAAGTTATAATTCATGCTGCGGAAGAGAAGCTGTGCTGAAGAAATACCTAATGTTATATTACATATATATTAGATACCGAGTACCTAATCATTATTCTCTCCAAACCACAGTTGTACTTGAAAAATCTGTTGGTTCATGAATGCCTACAGCAGGGGTCCTCAAACTTGGTCACTTTAAGACTTGTGGACTTCATCTCCCAGAATTCCACAGGTCTTAAAGTGGACAGGTTTGAGGACCCCTGGCCTACAGCGTTGGTCATTCTGCAAGCTAACTCTGGAGGGTGGTGCCATTCCATCTGGAGAGAAGGAAGGACCTCTGGGAAGATTGGACATAAAGAAGGCTTAATGTGCCACTTCTGCCATCCTTCCAGTTCTGTGTCAAAGCCCTACTCATCCCCAGGCTGGAGGACAGACGTGTCAGGCGAAGAAACCAGGACAACTTCATGCCAAAGCAGTTTCTTTATTGTTGATCACCCAATTTACAAGAATCTTACCAGACTGGCTTGGGAAGCAGCAGATAAACCTTCTAGTCTAGGCCAAACCAGACCAGACCAGACTAGACCAAATGTTCTTCAACATTCCCACTCATTTTCACTCTGTGTTCCATTTGTGTCAGTTTCAGCAACCAGAACTACTCATCAATAGGTCATGTTTATGCTGTTTGTGGCTGCGTCATGACTCCAAGCTATGCTCTCGCTTGACCCCTCCCTCCAGTCTAGCTAGCTATTCCCCTACCTCTTGGCTCCATCTCACCGCAAAGGGTCTATATCTTTCCAGCTGAACCCAATCTTGCCTTTGTGCTCACCTCTCCACATACGGATTTTTGGTTGTTCCCAGGGAGTAGATACTGCACAGAATTCGGTAACAGGAGACCTGGACATCATCCACTGAAGGAGCACAAAAGAAAGAAAAGAAAAGAAAAGAAAAGAGAAGAGAAGAGAAGAGAAGAAGAGAAGGGAAGGGAAGAGAGAGGAAGGAAGGAAGGAAGGAAGGAAGGAAGGAAGGGAGAAAGAGAGAGGGAGAGGAAGAGAGAGAGAGAGAGAAAGAGAGACAGACAGACAGACTGAACAATGGGAGCCATGCAACTTCTCCATCCTCCTTTGATGTCAGGAGATGCTCCCGTGTTCTCACTCCTCCAAAACCTTCTCCCAAAGTCTTTTGGCGTTTAGACCCGGCCTCCACCATTCCTGGGCTAGATGGGCGGCATTCTCACGCCCTCCTCGTTTCAGAGCCTGCTCAGCCCACCCTCCCTTCTCCTGCCCTACTCACATATGACATCATCCCCAAACTGGTGCTGGGCAATGTGCTCAAAGAGGGAGGTCAGGACGGGCAGCAGGGCCACGGTGGTGTAGGTGATGTTCTGCCCCACGCCCTTGACCTGAGTGTGGGATTGGGACACTTTGCCGAGCTTGAGGTTCTCCACCATCTTCTCGATGTCATCAGAGGCACTTTCGAAGAACGAACGCAGTCCTGCCTTGACAATTTCAGGGCCTGATTTCATGACTGTTCTATAGGAGACGGTGGGGGGAGGGAATAATAATCAGTACCTATTATTATTATTATTATGGATCATCGCAGTCAGCCAGATGTTCAGACTGGATTTGGCATTTTGTCTACCTATCGAGTCCTTACCCAGGACCTGGGATAGGCAGATGTGGATGTTGGATGGTATTACAGGTATCGTCGCAGGATGGAAGCAGTTCCTAGCAAGGCTGCCTTTTGCAATTGACTAATAGCGAATTTGTCAATGCCAATGGTGTTCAAATGCTGCTCCAGTTGTTTTGGGATTGCACCCAAGGAGCCTATCACTATTGGTACTACCCTTGCTTGCTTTTGCCACAGTTTTTCTATTTCTATTTGTAGGTCTTTGTATTTTGTTATCTTCTCCAGTTCTTTCTCGTCTATTCTGCTGTCTCCAGGCACTGCCACGTCCACTATCCAGACTTTTTTGTCATCATTATTATTATTATTAAAGTTGCCTCGTGGAAAAGCACCTTTGGGACAATCATGACCTGGATGACAGAGACTCTCCATAGATAGAGGAAGCCTGCTCACCTGGCATCCAAGGAGCGACCCAGAATGTGGAGGCAGTTCACCACAGCACCCGCATCGGTACCTGAAGGAAGAGGATCCAACGGGTGGATTTAGAACCCCGTGAGAAGCGATGGGGGGACTGGGCAGGAGAAACTTGGCCTCAGGGCTGGAGCAGCAGGAAAATTGGTTTGGGAATAGAGCTGAACCAATGTCAGGGAAGTCAAGATGCGGAACTGAGAGCAGTGCAGGCGGAGTTTAGCCCCACTGACAGGTAGAAGGGGATGGAACAGGTGGGCCGAGCCCCTTCCTAGTCCCAGAAAGCAGGAGCAGAGAGAGGGAGGCTTACCAAAGAGAGAGACCCGGTGCCTGACCAGGGCTGCCAGTTTGCAGAAAAGGCTGAAAGGAGGAAAGGAAAAGAACAGAGGATGAAAAAGGTCCCTCCTCACAAGCTGAGGACGTACCACGGGGCAAAGCGGCAGAGGCAGCATCTCTTTAAAGCAGGGGTGTCAAACTCAATTTCACTGAAGGCTGCATCAGCATTGCGGTTGCTCTGGGGGGGGTGTGGCCAGAGTGGGTGAGGCCTACTGGGTGGGCGTGGATGGAGTGGGTGTGGCCTACTGGGTGGGCGTACCCAGTTCTACATCATTCGTGTCAAGGGTGCCTGTGGGGGCCTGGGCAGGTGTGGGACAGATCTGAGGGTCTCTGGCAGAAGGGGGTGGGACCGGCGTAAGTGCCAAGGCATGGTCCACCGGGGCAAATGCCAAGATGGCCACCACAAAATTGTAAATTGGTTCCCTCTCGGCCGACCTGGGCCAGGGCCAAGGCAGCAGGGGCCGTTCCCTCACTGTTTCCAGGATGGCTTCGCGGACCACATGAAACCACTTCGCGGGCTGCATCCGGCCCCCGGGCCTTATGTTTGACATGTCTGCTTTAAAGGCTGCAGGGCTCGTTCACACCTGCCACCAGCCGCTGCTGGGGTTGCCTAGCCAGTCCTCACCTGGTTATCATCTCTTTCTCTTTGTTGGAAGCGTGGCCTCCACTGCCCAGGACCTTGGCCGGGGTGGACAGGAAGTAGAGGCAGTGGTTGTTGAAGTACTGGTTGATGAGGGGCAGCAGGATCTGAAAAGGGAATGCAAATGACTCGTGGGAAGGAGACTGGGGACACCTCCCCCCCCCGCCCTCGAGGGCTTGGACTAAGAAAGGAGAGGAATTTCAAGGAACTTCTCCAGAAGTTGCTTTCAGGCCCTGTTTTTTCAGTCAAAGCCAAACACTTCAGCAGCTGATGGACCTTGGAGGGTATGCACTCTTCTCTTGAAGGGGCTGCATCCTTCTCTGCTATTGGAAGGTGTATGTATGTCTATATATTATGTTAAATGTTTTCCGGTGAAACGGGTCTAATAGAACACCTGGTCTGCCCAAATAGAGGCTGGACTGGGGCTGGAAAGCAAAAGTAATATTTGGCCAGACCAGGTGTTCTATTAGACCCGTTTCACCGGAAAACTTTTAACACGTATCCTCCCTGGTACAGCTGACAGAAGTGCGGAGAACCTGTGGCCTAGAGGTTAATATAGCTGCCTAACGTGCAAGCAGCCCAGGTTCGAATCTCAGAAGGGTATGGCTAGCTGATGAGAGCGAAATAGTTCAAAATAGCTATACTAGTCTTCCTTTAATTCTTTGTCGACAAAATCTAAATTTAACACACATCTCTCTCTCTCTCTCTCTCTCTTTGTGTGTGTGTGTGTGTGTGTGTGTGTGTGTGTGTATGTATCCATCCTCTTCTTGACCCAACAGTAGCATGAAATCAATAAAAATACAAAGGCAGGTTTACCTTGGCGAAGAACTTGATCTCCTGTTCATGTGGGGACTTTTCTACTCGTCCACTGCTCACCACAGCCTCTGGAGCAGGGGAAAAAAAAAAAAAGATCAGGAAATAAATCCTCCAAGAAATACAAAAAGTTTACTTAAACTGGCTTAGACTATAACAACAGAATTCTGAAATCTGGGCAGCCTATCTCCTGCTTTCCCTCTGATGCCAAAGAGACTCAAGGCTTGGCAATCTTGAGTTTCTTTCTCACAAGGTCTTGTCTTCCCAGGTGGAATTCATGTTTTACTGCAGTGTTCGGAGGCTGCAGTTGGTTCAGAATGCAGCCGCGAGAGCGATTGTGGGCGCGCCAAGGTACGCTCACGTGTCACCTATCCTCCTCGAGCTGCACTGGCTTCCTGTGGGTCTCCGGATGCAATTCAAGGTATTGGTTATCACCTTTAAAGCCCTTCATGGCATAGGGCCAGGTTACTTACAGGACTGCATACTGCCGCACAGCTCCCAGAGACCGGTGAGGTCCCACAGATTGGGCCTCCTTCAGGTCCCGTCGGCCAGACAATGTCGGCTGGCGGGCCCTCGGGGAAGGGCCTTTTCTGTGGTGGCTCCGACCTGGTGGAATCAACTTCCCCCCGAGGTTCAAACAACTCCCACCCTGCCGGCCTTTAAGAAAGCCATTTAAACTCTCCTGTTCCGGAAGGCCTGGGGCTGATGTCCCCGGGGGGGCCGGGACATGATCGGACTTGCGGTATGATTGAATTATTTTATTGTTTTATTCTCGATGATTGTTTTAATTTTGTACGCCGCCCTAAGTCCTTTGGGATTGGGCGGCATATAAATCAATCAATCAATTAAATAAATAATGGCTCTTACATTCCTTTTTCAAGGTCAACTCTGCAGCGCTCTACAACCTTACCCTGTGACTCTGCTTGGATTGACTAAAATTGGCACCGTGTGACCTCTGACCACAGGTGAGATGATCTCAAGGGAACCCAAGGCAGAACTAAAATTTTCCGACCATATTTGACTATGGGATCCAAGCAGCCCAGCAATGGCTTCTTATCTGGTTTTCCCACTATCAGAATGGAGAAAGGAACTCGGAGATTGTATCTCAAATGCTTCTGGATCAGACCCTGTTCCCTGTCCAGCAGTATAAATTAAGAAGGTAGGATTCTGGATTCCAAGCCTCCTTCTATCTTCCCACTTTCCATCTCCCTCTCCCAGGAAATCGTGAGTTAATACTATGGGGCCCAGCTTCCAGGAGCTTGCTAAGGAGAGCAAGAGGACAGCTCTTACCCAGATGGGCGATGAACTCTTGGGAGATGTCCATCCATTTCAGCAGCTGCTGCAGGAATCCAAAAGCGAAGCGTTTCTCAATGGATGAAGTGTCCAGTTCCATGTCCTTCAGACCCCTGGGAGAAATGATGGAATTTGGATTCAGGCGGGTGACAGAAGATTGTGTGCCAAGGTTTTAAAAGAGGCAACGCTAGAAAACACCCAGGGCAAGACAGGAAATTGCTAAAGATTCCTCCTTTAAAGATGGTTGGTTTGGTTTTGCTTTAGTTCTCTAGGATGATGATGGTGATGTTATCCATTCAGTTGTGTCCAATTCTTGGCCAGGCCTCCCCACATCTTCTGATCTTACACTACTTCTTTGAAGTGTTCTATGCTCTTTGATAGTTGTCCATGAATGAAGGACCAATGCCAATTAGGTTTAGAATTACATTTATTATCACAGCTACAGTAACAGAATCTTATAAGTCTGAATGTGTGTCCCACTTCCTCACTGTATCTTTGTGTGAACTAGGGAGGGCTTTTGCTTGATTACTATCTTGGTCTAGGCTAAACCCCTCTTATCTAACCACTGAATGTCAGGGATGAAACTTTGGCAGCTACCTTCCTCTGCGTTTCAACTTGCATTCTGATTAAGGGAGTGGGAGGTGTTACTTTCCAGTGAGTAAATGGAGAAATGAAACTTCTTCAATTCAGCTACAGACCGTGGGAGCTTGAAGCCTTGTCAAGGACACCAGAACAGGTGTGGATTTGAAGCAGATGGTTCCCATAACAAAGTGGATTTGTTGATATGGATTACATAAGACATTGGGGGTTTGGCTGGGAAAACCATTGTTTAAGTCTATGAATTGGTGGGGGAACCTCAGACTTAGTTTTGCTTCAATGTAACCAAGCAATGTATTCAGTAAACAGTAAGATTTTCGGAAATGGAAATTAATCTGGAGTTTTATTTGGATTTTCCAACTGGATGTTGACATTGAATTGATACTGATTATTCCTCCTGTCCTCAAGGCCATTCTCCATGTCCTCTACAGGAAGAGACCACAAAACCCTTTCCCAGGAATTCTCAAATGCCCAAAATACATGGGAATACTTCCCCAGTCCTTTGCTTGCTCAGTAGTCACTTAAACCTAAGTGCAGCCCAGACCCAGAGGAAAAAAACCCTTGATTAATACATTAAAATCAATTAACATCTTAGAAAAATAAAGAGCCTCTAAACTAAAAGGTCTTCAACATGCAGGCATCTTAATCCCTGTACATTCAAAACAGCAGAGGAATTGATTTATTTTAAAAACAACTTCAAGAAGAGAATCTTTGTTGCTCAAGGTTGGATTGTGCGGCCTTTGGTGTTGAACTTGGTGGCCTTTTTTTTTTTGCAGATGTTTCTTTACCAAACTAGGTAACATCATCAGTGTTAGAAGGGAGTGAGGTTTGTGGAGAGGAAGAGGAGGAGAAAGGAAGGAGGACGACTGTGTGGTCCTCGGCACGCTCTGAGCTTGGTTGTTTTCTTGCAGACATTTCATTACCAAACTAGGGAACATCATCAGTGCAACTATGATAAGACACTCTATTTCAGCCACCCCGTTTTTAACTCCTTCTATACTTACCGAGTCACTGCATAGCCCTGAAGCTGTAAGAATTTAAGCAACTCCTGAGCTTTTTCACGGTCCCGAGCCTTCTCTTTGGCCGTCAGCGTATCATACGGCACCAGCAAGGGGTGGGTTCCACCTCCTTAGAGGAAAAGAGAAAGCAGGTAAGCTATTTCCCTGCAGGGGCAATAAAAAAAGAGAACGTCAGTCTCCTTCAAAAGGCTCAGAAGCTCACCTTTGCTCTCCAGCTCTAATTTCTTCTTGCGTCCCCAGGTGTTGTGATAGTTCTCAGCCAGTTGCTCTGCCATGGCCTGTGAAAAGAGAACCGAGATTAGCTGGGTGGATAAGAAGGACCCTGTCATGGCCAACCGAGCCCTAATTTACATAGAGGAGGAGGAGGAGGAGGAGGAGGAGGAGGAGGAGAACGACTATGACATCCTTGTTGTTCTCTGAGCTTGGCTGTTTTCTTGCAGACATTTTATTACCCAACTAGGTAACATCATCAGTGTGAGGAGGAGGAGGAGGAGGAGGTGGTGGTGGTGGTGGTGGAGGAGAACGACTATGACATCCTTGTTGCTCTCTGAGCTTGGCTGTTTTCTTGCAGACATTTTATTACTTAACTAGGTAACATCATCAGTGTGAGGAGGAGGAGGACGACGACTGTGGGGTCCTTGGTGCTCTCCGAGCTTGGAGGTTTTCTTGCAGACGTTTCATGACCCAATTAGGGAACATCATCAGTGCCAGAAGGGAGTGGGTTCACACTGTTTATATACAACGCAGAAAGATCTCAACTTTTTGGCGGTTGTGCTGCTACTTTTCAGGGTCACCTTGAGGTCTACGTTTATTGGGTTATTTCTTCTGACTAGAAATTATTCCTTCCCTACTTGTTGGCAGGTCATCGATACTTGTGAGGCCAGACTTTCTCACCTGTAATTCCCTGGAAAGGGTCACTGCAGACAGATCTATTGGCTGAGGGTTGTAACCATGGCTGGGGTCGTAGGCCTGAAGGAAAACAGAGAATGAGGCATGTTTAACATCCATTGTCCCCATCCTTCTCATTTTCCTAGCTAGCTCTCCCCGATCACGTCCTCCAGATTCCCAAGTCTACTGCCTGTTCATTTTTTAAAATTTTTATTTCATTTTTATATGTGGAATCCTTGGTGCTCTCCGAGCTTGGCTGTGTTCTTTTATATGTGGAATCCTTGGTGCTCTCCGAGCTTGGCTTGTGTTCTTGGCTTGTGTGCTTTGCACAGCTTGGCTGTGTTCACGACCCACCTAGGGAACCTCATCAGTGCTAGAAGGGAGTGTTTCTATACACCACAATTCTCCGTTTCTATACAACGCAGCAAGATCTAGACTTAGTGTCTGAGGAGGCCCTTTTGTCGGTTGTGGTACTGCTTTTCAGGATAACCCTGCTGTTTACATCTGACGGGCGAGCGGCGCATTGTGCAGAAAAGCCTGAGGTAAAATCCTGTGAAGGTACAACTTCTAAAAAAACTGTTTTTATAGTTTCACAAGGACCCATCACCATTAGCTAAGGACAATGTTTCCAAACCTGACAACTTTTAAGACGTGTGGACTTCAACTCCCAGAATTCCCCAGCCAGCCATGCTGAATGGGGAATTCTGGGAGTTGAAGTCCACACGTCTTAAAGTTGTCAGGTTTGAGAAACACCGACCTAGAGTAAAGTGTGCACTTGGAAACACTCGAGTGGTAGCTGAGACAGGAAAAAGACCGTACAGACAGGGAAAATGGATGCCAAGGACTTTTCTAGAAAGCAACCTGGGCTGTCTGAGAGATTTTGCGGGTTTTCTTCTTCTCCGTTTTCTCCTCGTCGCCCTCGCGGGCTTTCTCCATCATCCACTCCCAAGCAATCATGGCCTTCAGAGATTCTTTGATGGGCCACCGGTAAATTTCCTTATCCTGTCGGAAGGAAAACAAGAGACAGGTGACAAGACGATCTTCTTCCAGAAAGGCCTCCCGATGCCACCTTCGCCTTCCCCTCCCGCTTGGACTTGAGGAATCGTGCAATCTTTGCGCCCGCTGACGGCGGGAGGAATGGGGGTGAAGGAACTCTACCTTTTCAGAGAAGGTCTTATAAGGACGCAGCATAGGATTTGTCTTGGCCTGCTCATCAACCGCCTCCCCAAAGGTCCAGTTATTCTGAATCTGTGGGAAAAGGAGACTGTGAGACATAGCAGTTAAAAACCAGGAGACTGGGAGTTTTAGTCCCGCCTTAGGCATAAAAGCCAGCTGGGTGACTTTGGGCCAATCACCAGGAGACCGGGAGTTCTAGTCCCGCCTTAGGCATAAAAGCCAGCTGGGTGACCTTGGGCCAATCACCAGGAGACTGGGAGTTCTAGTCCCACCTTAGGCATAAAAGCCAGCTGGGTGACTTTGAGCCAATCATCAGGAGACTGGGAGTTCTAGTCCCGCCTTAGGCATAAAAGCCAGCTGGGTGACTTTGGGCCAATCACCAGGAGACTGGGAGTTCTAGTCCCACCTTAGGCATAAAAGCCAGCTGGTTGACTTTGGGCCAATCACCAGAAGACCGGGAGTTCAGGTCCCGCCTTAGGCATAAAAGCTGGCTGGGTGACTTTGGGCCAATCACCAGGAGACCGGGCGTTCTAGTCCCGCCTTAGGCATAAAAGCCAGCTGGATGACCTTGGGCCGGTCCCTCAGTCCAACTCACTTTACAGTTTACAGGGATGTTGTTGTGGGGAAAATAGGAGGAGGAAAGCCTAGGAAGTATGTTCACCGCCTTGAGTTATTTATAAAAACAATAAAGGTGGGATATATATCTGCTCTTCTATGCCCAACCAGGAAGCAGGAAGTACTTGCCGGGGACACCAGGAAGCCACCAGATGAGACCTCAGGGAACCAGAGAGGTTGTGTGATTGTGTGACAGGTGCCTTACCTTGTCAAAGGCCCACTTCTCATGTGTGTACTCAGCATACTTGTTGATGAAAGAGTCCAGCTTCTCGGGAATGATGACACTAAGAAAAGGAGGAAGAGAAGGAAGTTTGGAGGGGCAGGAAGGGGTGTTTGGATATGTCTGCTGCCTTGGGGTATTTGTAAAAATAATAAAGATGGGATACAAATAAATAAACAATAAATACATGGACAGTTATTGCACCTAATTGCTTTAATCTGGCAAGATTCTGTCTACAGGCAAGTGACAATAAACTACTCCATGTGTCGTTCCTGATTCTAGGGCCTGACAGGCTAGCAGGGGAAGAGCCTGTTTGAAGGAGGCAGTGGACATTTCTTTGCTAGGGAGGGGTGGGTTAAAGAGAGGGTGGATGGCCAGCTCCAGAAGTAACCACTTGCACTGGACAATGGGAATATCCTTCCCAACCCTGCTGTCTACAGTAGAAAATTACTTTACAAACCACGGGGATAAGAAAGACATTCTAAGCATCTTGATGCAAAATTTGGCCAGTCAGATTGTCCCCTGTAAACACACTCACTTTAGTGTTTCCACTGGCTTGGGGTCGAAGTTGCCCTCGGCATCCACCGAAGCCTTCTTTTCAGTTTTCGAAGAATAGCTGGCGTCCACGTAGTCTGGAGGAATGGCACCAGCGATGGCACACAAGCAGGGCATGGCCAGCTTATACAGATCGGGGTCAAATTTCTGAACGTCAGGGGAAGAACAGGAAGACCGAAAAGATGCTCAGTCGGGCAATATCGTCCGTTGCTCCCTCCCTCCCCCCGAGAAGATTTTTGTTGTGGTTGTTTTTCAGAACTCCACTATCGTTTTATTTATTTATTTATTTATGAGACTTATATACCTCTTTAAGCGCAAGCACTCTCTGTTTTCAATAATGCTTCCCATCAGACGCCTAGAGCTCAACATTAATTGCCGAGAGTTTGATGGCACCCAATCACACAGACGAAGGAAGTTGCCCAGAAGGAAAGCAAACTCCAAACGCCTTCCCTACGCTGGCTGGGGAATTCTGGAAGTTGGAAGTCCACGCAACTTCAAGTTGTTGAGCTTGAGAAATACTGCTCCTAGACCAGTGGTTCTCAACCTGTGGGTCGGGACCCCATTTGGGGTCGAACGACCATGTCACGGGGGTCGCCAAACAACGCAGTCCGCCGTTTTTTTTCCCCTTTTCCTTAGCTGTGCTCCTCCCTTTTATTCTATTGGCTTTTGAAAGCCAATCGAATAGACTCTCTTGAATAGAGTCTAATTCTATTGGCTTTCAAAAGCCCATAGGAATTGTCCAGGCTGTCTCTGCCCTGCTGAGCCCGCCAAAAGCCCCGTTCTGCAAACGGTGCTGCACCCGTTGAGTAGTCCTTGACTTACGACCAGTTGAGTAGTCCTTGACTTACGACCGGTTGGGGGGTCACGGCATTAAAAAGGTTGAGAACCACTGTCCTAGACTTAGCTGAAGTTCCCACGTTAGGAGGAGAGTACTTATTCTGGAAGCCCACTTGGAACTACCTCCATAACAAGTGGGTCCAGGCCAATCTCTTTGCTTTCAAATATAGGAAAAAGATGATCTGCGTAATGCTCAGAGGTGCTCTCCATTCTAAACAACCTCTTGTTCAGTGTTTGTCAACTTTGGTGACTTGAAGAAGATTGGACTTCAACTCCCAGAATTCCCCAGCCAGCCAACTTCCTGGGAGTTGAAGCCCACACATTTTCGAGCTGCCAAAGTTGAGAAACGCTGCTCTTTTCGAGCTTTTCTCAGTTCCTATCCAGTTGCCCATAAATGGACGCAAATGTTGACCTTCTAGAAGGGGAGATGTTGCTTCCACAGCATTGCAGATCTGGATTTTGGCTGATCTCAAAGCCCCTACTTGAGGTCAAGGATAAGCCCACGGCTCACCTTATGGGACAATGACTCAAATATGCCCCAGAAGAGTTTCCGTGTCAGGTGAAGCTCCTCCTCTGAGCTGACCCCATAGTTGGCCCAACCGGTAGGAAGGCAGTAGTACTTCCAGCAACGCTCGTAATGATTAGTCAACAGCTGGATGGAGAACAGGAAAAAGAACATGTCGTAAGCCGGAAGGCCATATATAGTCACAATGAGGCTGGGGAAGGCTACAGCAGACAATGGGAAAAAAATGGAAAAAAGGTCTAAGCTAACAACAGCCAAGCATTGGATGTTGGCCTGTTGTGGCAACGCATTGGCTAATACCTTACCTAATATGGTCACATGGCAATGGTTTCTTACCTTGAGAGGCATTTTGGCAAATTCGTTGAGGATGGGAACGTCAAAAACTAGCCGGCGGAGAAGATGCTGGAGCATGGAAGGCCTTATATACCTTTGAAGAACAAGCCGGACAATGAGTAAGCGAAGTCAAAAAGGTATTATATTCAAGAACGATCTGTCCACCCAGTTTCTCCTTCTGGTTGGTGGTTCAGTTGCCTCCAGATGATGCTACCGTAGGTCTAAATGGCAGACTTTCATGTGGTGGCCACGTTACATTGTTTCCCATCACTTCCTGTGTTCCTCGCTAAGATTTTCAATTTTTAAAAAATATCCTTATTGGTTAAGGACGGAATAAACAGAATAGCTTCCTAATATCTTTTAAGTAGAAAATTTTGGAGGCCCCCATCTGGAAGGAATTTAAGGAGAAAGGGGGAAGGAAAGTTGTATGAATGATCATTGGAAGTTCTCATTTCAAGGGCTAAGCTTACTCAGAAGAAACTGCTACAGTGTTGGAATGTCGGAGCTGATCCATAAATTCTTGATTCAGGCGTGAAAGACCAGGTCCAAATGTGAAGGTCCAATTAAACTATTTGATTGCTAAACTGCCTATGCACAGGAAACTTCTCAACTAATGGCTAGCACTTGCTTAGAGTTGGACAAGGCTCAATGGAAAACAAAGGAGATTGGGCTTAGCCTGCTTGCGACTATGTAGTGATTCTAGGCTAAGCCCTCTTTTAACGCCGCCCCCAGGTTCTATCATTCCTTCTCCTACAATTCTTCTCCTTACTTGCACAGCGCCATGAGGCACTCTTCAATGACGTCACGCTGGGCCTTGGTAAGGGAACGACCACGAGACAGCCGGTAGATGGTGTGCAACATGGAATCCACCATGATAGCACGATGCTCAGTACCAGCAAAGAGAGGGGCGCATTTGGTGATGAGCGGCAGCACAGCCAGGCAGAGGTAGCGGTTCATGGCCAAGGCCATTTCTGTGGTGCTAAAGGCAGCCTGTGGGGAGGAGAATCCATGAGGAATATTTGGCTGAGAGAGAAAGGATGCCAAGGAATGGTCAAGGCACATCATGGCCCGATTCATCTTTTCAAAGCTGAGGCTAAAACCCAGGAATAACAAAGAGCAATTCAACTCAATTCAGTTTTTTATTTGCTTGCATCCAACAGACAGAATCTTGTCAGACTAAAACCTTACTACTCTCATTCTAATGGATATACCCTGGGAAGTTCTAGGTGGAATTTTCCTCCAATGGGATTTTCCCATGTATTTTACCAGGAAACATAGATAGGACAGGCTAGAAAAGTCATTGCCCTCCTAACCATACCCAAGCACTCCCAATTTGTTGGCGATGTCCATTTTGCTCTATGAGTTCATGGTGACCTAACCCTAACCCTAAGTGGAATTTTCCCCTAATGGGATAGGGCAGCCTAGAAAAGTCAGTGCCCTACTTACCATACCCACGCACTCCAAGTTTGTTGGCGATGTCCACCTTGCTCTAGGAGTTCACAGTGACCTAACCCTAAGTGGAATTTTTCTCCTATGGGATTTTCCCATGTATTTTACCAGAAAACATAGATAGGGTAGGCTAGAAAAGTCAGTGCCCTCCTAACCATACCCAAGCACTCCCAATTTGTTGGCGATGTCCATTTTGCTCTAGGAGTTCATGGTGACCTAACCCTAACCCTAAGTGGAATTTTCCTCCAATGGGATTTTCCCATGTATTTTACCAGGAAACATAGATAGGGCAGCCTAGAAAAGTCAGTGCCCTCCTAACCATACCCAAGCACTCCCAATTTGTTGGTGATGTCCATTTTGCTCTATGAGTTCACAGTGACCTAACCCTAACCCTAAGTGGAATTTTCCTCCTATGGGATTTTCCCATGTATTTTACCAGGAAACATAGAGAGGGCAGGCTTGAAAAGTCAGTGCCCTCCTAACCATACCCAAGCACTCTGAATTTGATGACGATGTCCATTTTGCTCTATGAGTTCATGCTGACCTAACCCTAACCCTAAGTGGAATTTTCCTCCTATGGGATTTTCCCATGTATTTTACCAGGAAACGTAGATAGGGCAGCCTAGAAAAGTCAGTGCCCTCCTAACCATACCCAAGCACTCCGAGTTTGTTGGCGAAGTCCATTTTGCTCTATGAGTTCATGGTGACCTAACCCTAACCCTAAGTGGACTATTCCTCCAATGGGATTTTCCCATCACATGACAGATCTGAGCATGCCTGAGCACGTGTGGAGCAGTGGGGTGATCAGAAACCACTGGAGACAGTGGTTCCGCCAATAATCTGATCCTATGTGTAGAGTTTGAATGTTGTGATGATGCCGTCCTGTTCCAGAGCTACTTACTGTGTCCAAGGAGGCTGCAGCTCTCATGTCTGGGAGAAAACCCACTTCCAGCACATGGAGGAGGAAGTCCTGGTTCTCAATGCCGTACACACGGTCCAGAAACAACACCATGGGTGACTTGTGGTCAGGCACAAAGCTGGCAGACATCTTGGGCTCAATGACACTGTCATCTAGAGTGGGAAGGGCAGATTATAAATCAGAGGAGATGGAGGTGGGGGCAGCGACTGTAGAGAGGAGGTAGAGGCAGACTTTCCAAGGACTGAGGGTCAAATGGTGTCAGGCACAAAATGTAGGAGAAGAGCAGGCCGAGCTAGGGGAGTGAAGTGTGCCATTAGCTTAGAGTCATTACGTTGCCACAAACAAGTCACAACCCAACCCCTATTGAATTCCATTGACCCTTATCTAGCGCCAATTTACTATTGAACTTTAGTTGACTGGGTTTTTGCGTATAGGCTTGAGCAATAAATCTTATGAATTCCAACTCAACATACGGTCCTGATTCTTTGCGCCTGACATTAGCCTGGTCAAGTATATAGTTTGACACTAAATTGGCACCAGATGTGGGTCAGTGGAATTCAAGAGGGGTTGGACTTGGAGCGCTTGTGAGAACATAACAACTCTTAAGCTGATGACATACCAAACTTAGTTCCCCAGCTCTGCCTGCCCTTTTCCTACACAAGCAGCCAGCGGATAGACTGAAGAAGATATTTTACTGCTGAACACCTACACTACAAGAATCTTGCTAGACTGTCTGCCTTCACTTGGGAAATGGCAGATATGGACCTAAGGCTTTGAACTTTGATGTCTCATTCCCCAAACGGAGTCTATGCTGGAATCTCTCTTCACTCCACTTGGTAGGGCGCCCCCCTTTCAGCCGATAGTGCCACCACAAATGGGCAGTAGATGAACTAAGTCTAGGAATAGGAAGTAGAACCTCCTACGGATACTTTACTGCCCAAAGGGCCACCATACCTTTGCCAAACGAAGGGATCTGCAGCGGGAGACTGATGACTCCGACAAGGTCCTCGATGGGCACTAAGGAACGCAAGATGGCTCTGATCCGGAGAGCTTCGCCCTTCCCAGCTTGGATGAGCTGCTCAGAAAGGAAGACAGAGGAAGAGAGACAGTGTGAGCCTCTAGTACAGGGGTAGTCAACCTTGGCTTTTTTGTGACTCGTGGACTTCAACTCCCAGAATTCCTGAGCCAGCCATGCTGATGGGAAAGGAGAGGTTTCCAAGCTGAGCCATGCTGGCTCAGGAATTCTGGGAGTTGAAGTCCACGAGTCATAAAAGAGCCAAGGTTGCCTACCCCTGGCCTAGGCCTGTATTTCTCAACCTTGCCACTCGGAGATGGGTGGACTTCAACTCCCAGAATTCCTGAGCCAGCATGGCTCAGCTTGGAAACCTCTCCCTTTCCCCTCAGCATGGCTGGCTCAGGAATTCTGGGAGTTGAAGTCCACGAGTCATAAAAGAGCCAAGGTTGCCTATCCTTGGTCGGTCAGTCAGTCTGTCTGTCATCAAGGATAGGGGTAGTCAACCTTAGCTCTTTATGACTCGTGGGCTTCAACTCCCAGAATTCCTGAGCCAGCCATGCTGAGGGGAAAGGGAGAGGTTTCCAAACTGAGCCATGCTGGCTCAGGAATTCTGGGAGTTGAAGTCCACAAGTCATAAAAGAGCCAAGGTTCCCCACCCCTGGCCTGGGCCTGTATTTCTCAACCTTGGCCATTCGGAGATGGGTGGACTTCAACTCCCAGAATTCCTGAGCCAGCCTGGCTCAGCTTGGAAACCTCTCCCTTTCCCCTCAGCATGGCTGGCTCAGGAATTCTGGGAGTTGAAGTCCACGAGTCATAAAAGAGCCAAGGTTGACTACCCCTGCTCTAGTAGGTAGTCCGAGCAAGGGCTAGCTTGGGTATAAAAAAAAAGCTGGAGAAGAGAGGGCTGTTTTGTAAAGAAATGGGATCAGTGGGAGGGGAGACGTTGCCCGTGGCCAAAACCTGCAAATGCTGAACAGGTAGTCCTCGACTTAACAACAGTTCATTTAGTGACCATTCAAAGTTACAATGGCATTGGAAAAAGCGACTTGACCCTTTCGCACTTACGACCGTGGCAGCATCCCCACGGTCACGTGATCCAGATTCGAACGCTTGGCAACCGATGCAGATTTCTGACGGTGGCGGTGTCCTGGGATCACCTGATTCTCTTTTGCAACCTTGCAAAGTCAACGGAGAAGCTAGATTCACTTACTAATTTCACGACTGCAGTGACTGGCTGAGCCACGGCGCCAAGAAAGGTCGTAAAAATGGGGCCAAATTCACTTAACGACTGTCTGGCTTTGCGACGGAAATGTGGGGCTCAATTGTGGTTGTAAGTCGAGGATTACGTAAACTTGGAGAACCTGACAACCTTCTGTCCCTGAGGGGACAAGACAGCAACGAAGGGGAGAGAGGACACGTACGTGCATCTCCGGGGCACACCGTCCCAGCAGATCGATGAGGGCAGCGTAGAAGGACATGATCGCGTTGCCCAAATGGACCCGATAATCCTCATGGGTTTCTTCTCCCCCAAATCTGGGAGTGAGGGAGCGAAAAAGAGAGCAGTGGGAGAGAGAGCAGCATTAGCTACAGAGGCAGGCCGTTCTGAGGCGGTTAGAGTATTAAAATGGAAGATCCCTCCTCCCCTTCATTGTGTGCTCCCCGCCATCTTTGTTCCTTCGAATGTTATCTTTACTGTTTTAAAATACGGTTTTGTCATGTCAGAAGCACCCTAGAGGCCCACGGCAGCAAGACGGGCAGCCTATAAATTTAATAAAATAAACAAACAAGCAAACAAGATCTCCCATCGAAATGACAAGGTGATCACAGGAGGCATAAAGGGGCATCAAAATGGCGAGTGTAAAAAAAAATGAAATGGCGACTATACTCTCAGTCACTCTAGCGCAGGGGTAGGCTACCTTGGCTCTTTTATGACTCGTGGACTTCAACTCCCAGAATTCCTGAGCCAGCATGAGGGAAACTTTGGCCCCTTCATGACTTGCGGACTTCAACTCCCAGAATTCCTCAGCCAGCATGAGGGAAACGTTGGCCCCTTCATGACTTGAGGACTTCAACTCCCAGAATTCCTGAGCCAGCATGAGGGAAACGTTGGCCCCTTCATGACTTGAGGACTTCAACTCCCAGAATTCCTCAGCCAGCATGGCTCAGCTTGGAAACCTCTCCCTTTCCCCTCAGCACGGCTGGCTCAGGAATTCTGGGAATTGAAGTCCGCGAGTCATAAAGAGAGCCAAGGTTGCCTACCCCTGCTCTAGCGCAAAATACAGAGTGGCTGGCAGTTCATTAAGATACATTCCCAATACTCTAAATGCAAAATATCCCTTAGAAATTCTCCATTTTTAAAAATTACATCGGGCCAGAAAGAGAGGGCGAGAATGGAAAAACAAGGAGGAAACTTGTCCTCCAAACCAGAATTGTATTTGGAGGCTGGTCAAACAAGAGAAGCCCTTCCAAATTATACAACAGGTTTCTCTCCCCCCCCCCTCCCCAGCTTCCAGCGAGCCCTTCACGCACAATTCCCGACGGCGATCTTTCTTGATGGTAGGCCCATCCCGGGCGGGATCCTGGGAGATCTGGATGGCCTCTTCTATGGCGGCCAACAGGCCGTTGCCTCCTTCCCCACGCAGGGCCGGGCCAAAGCACTCCGGGCGACGGATCAACAGGCGCACCACCACGTTGGCGTTCTCTTCCACGCTCTCACCTAGGGAAGGAGAAGGACCTCAAGGAGACCCTACAGGAGTAACTGATTACCCCAGGAATCTAGAAAAGCAAAATGGGGGATTTGAAGGACTGCCTCTCCCCTATTACATCCATCCAGTCCACCAGGATGGGAAAGCAAGGCATGTTACAGCTCCTATCAATTAGAGAGTGTCCTCTGGTAGGATCACCAAAAAAGGACCTTCTTGGTGGTGGCCCCTTTTTATGGAATATCATCCCTTTCTCCCTTGTCTCCCACCCTGCTGCTTTTCCGAAAGGCCCTAAAAAGGTTTTGTCAGCATTCCCCAAATGGAAATGGAGGCCATCAAGCAGTTACTTTGATTGTTTTGCTGCTGCCATGGGGAAATGGGGTGGGTTTTTAAAAGAGATTTTGTTATATGATAGATTTCCATTTATTTTTAAATGTAAGCCGCTCATCGTCATCTACAGGTGGATTGGGCAACTCTACAAATTTGATGGGTGAATGAATGAATGAATGAATGAATATACTACTACTTAGGTTCCATGTATTTCCACCGCAGAAGGATGAGTGGCAGAATCTTGTTTCCCAAATCTTTCTTTGGCAACTGCAACATTCTTAATGGCTAGAAGACATTTGCTGTATGTCTCAGTGTGTGACTATGCTGGCCACCCAACTCACCATTGACGAAGACGGTGAAGCGCAAGAAATCCAGGTATCGCTCGCCTCCACAAGGGTTCCAACCAATGTCGGGATATCCCTTGGAGAGCAACATGGGACAACTCTGGAGGCCAGTGCCAGCAAGGTAGGTCACCACCTAGGGAGGCAAGGAGAAAAGTTCTCAAGAACTCCACAGGAGCTCCTACCAAAGCAAATACATCAAATCCAGCTGAACTGATCAAAGGAACCACAACTGGAAGAGTTCGTAATCATTGCCTTATTATAAAGGAAGAGCCTGTCACATAATAGCCTAACCATAATCAGAGACTGCCCAGGATGCATGGAATGAAGGTAGAAAGGATGTCAACCGATAAAAGAGAATCGCTGAGGTTCAACGTTGAATTGTGGACTTCTTGGTGCTCTCTGAGTTTAGTTGTTTTCTGGCAGATGTTTCATAACCCAACTAGGTAATGTCATCAGTGCTTGAAGGGAGTGGAATTTGGGGAGAGGAAGAAGAGGATTGTGGGGTCCTTGGTGCTCTCTGAGCTTGGTGGTTTTGTTGCAGATGTTTCGTTAGCAAACTATGTAACATCGTGAATCTGGGGTGCTTCCACTGGGATTCTTGCCCTCAGTAGGGAGCCCCAAAGCCTCCTTCCCACTCTAGGATAGGAGTGGGATATTCTTTGCCATCCACCCTTGCATGTTGACACCCTCTTGGTGAGCAATGCTACCTTTTCCAGATCTTGCTCCTGCAAAGCCAGGGCCAGCTCATTGTTATCAATGACCGAAGCAGCAGCCACATCCAAGGGTGTGGATCCTCGCATGCCTGGAAGAGAAGGAAGGAAGGAAGGAAGGAAGGAAGGAAGGAAGGAAGGAAGGAAGGAAGGAAGGAAGGAAGGAAGGAAGGAAGGAAGGGAGATGACGGACAGATGGATGGATGGGATGGATGGATGGGTGGGTGGGTGGATGGGAGGGAGGGAAGGAAGGAAGGGAGGTCCATCAGAGAACTTAGCAGTGCCTCAGAGGTTGGAAGAACCTGACAATGCCACTTGAGAACAGGGCATGAAGACCCCACCACTCTCCCCTGCATCAAACTGCAGACAAATTTCAAAAGCCCAATTAACACATTTCAACCTTGGAGGACAAATGTTGGGTTGACATCAGAGACCCACATACGTTCGATCCTAACCCGCCAGCTTTTCGCTCTCTAGTTAAGAGTCCCCCTTTATGGATTACTGCCTTATCGTGGCGAAGGGGCTTGTGTAACTCCATGAAGCTATAAGCTATGCCGTGCAGGGCCATCCAAGACGGACAGATCATAGCAGAGAGTTCTGACAAAAGGTTGATCCACTGGAGAAGGAAATGGCAAACCACTCCAGTATCTTTGCCATGAAAACCCCATGGACAGTACTAAAAAGTCACTGAAGCAGTAGGTGTGAATTTAAATGGACTCCAGAAGATGGTAGAGGACAGGAAGACCTGGAGGAACGTTGTCCATGGGGTCGCGATGGGTCGGACACGACTTCGCAATTAACAACAACAACAAAGTTAAGAGTCACTCTTCACAGGATAGCGATCATCTCTGGGATTGATCGTCTCCACTGTATCCCAAGCCTTGTACTGAGCACGGCAACTCACCCAGCCCGATCCCGCTATTCTGCAGCAGATAGCTGAGATGGTCAAACATGGAGCGCTGGTTCTGGCGACTGATCCGGCAGAAGTAGCACAGGAAACGGCAGCAGTTGGTCACCATTTTAGGGAAGCGGATCTCCTGTTGGGGATGAGAGAGAGCTTCCTTGATAGCCTGGGGTGGGGGGGGGGAACCTGCATCCTCAAGTCCTTTTCCGCTAGCGCAGTGGTTCTCAACCTTTCTAATGCCGTGACCCCATAATACAGTTCCCCATGTTGTGGTGACCCCCAAGTGGGTGTGGCCACCAATAAGAGGGAGTAGGACAGCTAGGGAAAAGGAAAAAAAATGGCGGACAGCATGGTTTGGCGACCCCCGTGAAATGGTCTTTCGACCCCAAATGGGGTCCCGACCCACAGGTTGAGAACCACTGTGCTAGCGATATACTACTAAAACTCTCGTTGTCATGACCTTTTCCTGGGCGAAACAGTGCATTGAAGAGCAAGAATTTTGGAACCAAAGTGCCTCAAATGGGCTAATTTGAAGGAAGTCTCCACAATCCAGGAGCCAGCCACGTTTTGTCAGAACAGGTGCAAGACCTGTTTTTCTGTCATTTCTTTGCATGGGGGCATGTTGAAAAGGTGGCCCAGATGTGCAATCCATGCCTTAGTGCAGTGATGGTGAACCTTTTAGAGACTGAGTGCCCAAAAGCTGGCCCGCCCCCTGCTCCGCCCACCTGCAAGGCCACTCACCACAGATCGGCCAGGCAGCGCCATGGCAGCCACGCCCTCCACCCACACCCCACAGCATCAGTGGCACGTGATGGGGCGCAAGGGCGGAGTCTTGCCCCTGCTGCCATGTGCTTGGCTGCGCTGCTCCACGTGGGCCAGCTCCTCCAGGGGGGCTGCTGGTGAGGAGGGGTTGTGGGGGGAGGCGGGGCTGGGGCAACGACATGCGTGCCCACAGAGAGGGCTCCGAGTGCCACCTATGACCACTGCCTTAGCGTGAGGCAACAGAGCATTGACTGGCCAAATGACAAGGTCCCTTACCTTTGAATCCCCTCCACCCAGGACGTTCACCATCACCTCCATGACCGTCTCATGCATTCCCAGGGCCCTCATCAGGTTGGGATGCTGGTAGAAGACCTTGTTGTTCATTATATTGCTAGCAAAGAGAAACACAGAGAAGCAACAGTTGGACTCCAGAGCACACGGAAGAAATGAGGATGGACAAAGAAGAATGGAAGTCTCAACCTAACAGCTGCAAGTCGGCTGAACATGAGAATTAGCAGCGGGAGAATGGAAAGGTGGATCTTAGGAAAGAGTTACTAGTACTACCTCATCTTACCACACCCTAATGTCTTCTGGATGTACTCTAGACTCTGGGCTTCGAGTTTTAGGACCTGCACTCTAATGTATCAGGAGAAGATCGATTGTAGAAGGTTACGGTTTAAGTATGTTGGGTGGAAAGTGGCAGGGGTTAAAGGAAATCCGAGTATAATTTAGGAAGTATGGAGATAATTTTAGGCGAAGGAGCAGGGAAAGAGCTTGATGGACACCTGAATCTACACCCTGCAGTCACTGTACTCTTAGAACTAAATAGGGGGTCAGCATCCACCATCTTCTTGCAAATGAGGCTCTCGAGTGACTGGAGAGGGTCCTAGTTCAATCTGAAGTATCTCAAGCTAGAAGGGGCTTCAGGAAGTAGGAAAGCAACGTTGCTTGAAATTGGGAGAAACCTGGCAAGACAAAGTATGTCATTCTCAGTTAGATGACCCCCAAGTGGATCTGTACGAAGAAAACGTGACGAATGGAATGAAAAGCTCCAGTCTGAATGGGAGCCTATGAAGAAGCTTCACGGTGAAAAGTATGTACCGTTCAAGAAGCTGCAGAAGATGAAAGCACATACCCAATGCTCTGGATCATCAGGTTCTCCTCCTCAAGTCCCATCTGAACAATGAGCAATGAGCGGATCTGCCCCAGGCACTCCAGGAGACTCATGGTATCCTTCACCGAATTGACGTTGATGGTATAAGCCTTGGGCATAGCACGGATAAGCTCACCAAGGCCATCGTATTGCCGATGGAGAAGGCTGAACATCAACCGGACTAGCTCTGGGTTCTGGACGAAGGACTCTTGGGCCCAATGGACCATCGTGTGGGAGATCAGCTCTTGCAACGTGCCTACAAAGTGGGGAGACCAGGATGAACCCACGGCATCTTCTTCAGAACTTCTTCAGTTGGTCTTCACCCATCCGCCTCCACGATTGTTAATGTTATCCTGTCAGAACTTTGACCACACGGGCGAAGGCTGATAAGAACTGGATCTCACGATGCTTGGAAGGCCGTGGGCTCCCCCAAAACTGATTTAGGGGTTGGCTACATCACTCTCTTCCCCTCCACCACTAGGGGATACCTACTGGGCTTTGGTTCCTCCTCTGGAGGCTGCTCATCTTGCTGGTCTTCTTTTTTCTTGCGGAAGTTCACCACCTTCTCCACCAAATTCATCAACCGCCGGTGAAAGGGAGTATCTTCCTCTTCCTGTTCCTCCTCCCCCTCACTTTGGATTCCTGTAGAGGAAAGATGCCGAGCTGCTGAATGCAAAAATTCGATAACAGGGGACACCTGCATGGCAGATCGAAGGCAGCATGAAACAAAATCCTACTCTGTCTGAATGCCCAAGAAAAGATATTAAAATTGGACAAATGAGATCACTGTGGAAACTGAGATTAGAAACTACAATAAAGGGTTTTGTGATCCATTGATTCTATATTGGGATGTCCAACCTCAACTACTTTAAGACCTGTAGACTTCAATTCCCAGAATCCCAACTTTAACCACTTTAAGACCTGTGGACTTCAACGCCCAGAATTCCCCAGCCAGCCAAGCTGGCTGGGGAATTCTGGGAGTTGAAGTCCGCAAGTCAACGTTGCCAAGGTTGGACACCCTTGTTCTAGATCAGATGGATGGATACGCTTTTCTGAATGAGCTCATTCCCAATTTCCATCTAGTCTGAAGCGGTCCATAATTCCAGAATTGTGTCCAGAACTCTGCCGTTATCCTTCTCTACTTTGAGTTAATATATGCCCTTCGGCTTCCAGGGTCTTACCACAATGGGCTAGCAGGTCGGTATGAAATTCCAGCACTTCATCTCGGATCTGTTCAGGTACCGGACAGTCTTCTATATTGGCGCCGTTCTTAAATTGTAGCAGCATGTTGATCTGTTATGAGGAGAACATCCTGGTTTGGACGAGGCAAATTCCATATTTTCAAACTCCCAAACCCAACATTGCTGACGCGCATAACACGTTTGTATGTTCTACCAATGGGTGGTTCTCCACTCCATTTAGCTTTGGCTCCTCCCCATCCTCAAGAGCCCCGCCCCCTACCTGCTCCTGGGGAGGAGAGCGGAATTCCCGGGTGCGCCTGGCAGTCTCCGCAGCCGACATAGTGAAGGCCTGCATCAGCGTGGAGTAGCGCTGCCGTTGGTTGGTCTGTATTCTGTCCACGTAGCGCTCGGAGAAAGCAATGATGGCTTCCACGCGGTGCTGGAGCTCCCGGTCCCAGAAGAACTGCAGCAGGTTACACATCTGTAGGGAGGAGGAGAAAGGGAGACGGGCAGAGAGAAGATGGAGGCAACTACCAGAGTTGGGTGGAAGGGACGAAGAAGGAGAACAATTAACCAGTGGAACCACCTGCCTCCAGAAGCGGTAAATGCTCCAACACTGGAAGTTTTTAAGAAGAGACTGGACAGCCATTTGTCCGAAATGGTATAGGGTTTCCTGCCTGAGCAGGGGGTTGGACTAGATGACCTCCAAGGTCCCTTCCAACTTTACTATTATTATTATATTATTATTATTATTATTATTATTACATTGTTTATCTACTCTGGACCTGCTATGATGGCTAATATCTAATATCTGAGGGGCTGCCCCAAAGAAGAGGGAGTCAAGCTATTCTCCAAAGCGCCTGAAGGCAGGACAAGAAGCAATGGATGGAAACTAACCAAGGAGAGAAGCAACCTAGAACTAAGGAGAAACTTCCTGACAGTGAGAACAATTAACCAGTGGAACCACCTGCCTCCAGAAGCGGTGAATGCTCCAACATTGGAAGTTTTTAAGAGGAGACTGGACGGCCATTTGTCTGAAATGGCGTAGGGTTTCCTGCCTGAGCATGGGGTTGGACTAGATGACCTCCAAGGTCCCTTCCAACTTTACTACTACTACTACTACTACTACTACTATTATTATTATTATAAGAAAAAAGCTTCTGGCTATCTAGCTGTTGCTGTGGGAAATGCAAAGTAGGTTGGGCGTGATGATGATCCAAAGATGCCTCTGGATGGGCACCTAGCTTGACAGAATAACAGAGTTGGAAGGGTCCTTAGGAAGTCTTCCAGTCTAACCCCTGCTCAAGCAGGAGACCTTATACCATTCCAGACAAATAGTTGTCCAGTTTCTTCTTAAAAGCCTCCAGTGTTGGAGCATTCACCACTTCTGGAAGCAAAGCCGTTCCACTGATTAATTGTTCTATTTTTTTCTTAGCTTCTAAGTTGGATCTCTTCTTGATTCCTTTCCACCCATTGCTTCTTGTTCTGTCTTTGAAGGCTTTGGAGGACAGGTGGCCCCCTCTTCTAGTTCTAAGAACTAAGGCAAAATTTCCTGACCGTGAGAACAATGAACCAGTGGAACGGCTTTGCCTTCAGAAGCTGTGGCTGCTCCAACACTGGAAGTTTTTAAGAAGAGACTAGACAGCCCCTTGTCTGAAAGGGTAAAGGGTCTCCTGCCTGAGCAGGGGGTTGGACTAGAAGACCTCCAAGGTCCCTTCCAACTTTACTACTATTACAACTATTACCTGCAACTTGACTGATTCAGGAAGCTTCATTTGTAGCAGGCCCTCTTCCAGTCCTTCCTCATCCTCTTTGGGTTCAGCTTCTCCAGCCTCAATGGCCTTCAGATCCTGCTTTTCTCCTTCTTCGGCTTCCTCCTTCTGCTCTCCTCCAGCCTCTTTCTCCTCCTCCTCTTCCTCTTCCTCCTCCTCCTCCTCCACATAGCCCTGGTCTTCTCCTTCCTCCGCCTCCTCCTCACCACCCACTGACACTTCCTCCTCCTCTTTGGATTCTCCAAAGACAGTGGGGTCAATCATCTTGAGGATATGGCGCACATCTTCGTCCTCAAACACACCCATGATGAGAAGGGTGCAGACCAGCTTGAGAACTGGCACAAACTGGAACTCCACGCTACCCCCGACAGGGTCACGGGTATGTTGGCCTCCATCTTGGACAGCCTCTGTCAGCATGTTGATGGCCTTCACCTTCAGCGCATCCAACGGGATGGAAGGACTCAGCTGGTAGAGCTCAGAGGTGGTGCTGACAAAGCAGGTGTCGGAGAAGTGCAATGGAGGACGTAGACAGGTGCTCATGCCTACCCCGGGCAATCCCGGTTTCTTCATCCCATCCGGGAACAGCGTGATGCTCTTGGTCTCATCCGTCATGGGGACAATGAACTCGCTGTTCATCATGAGACGGGAACGCTTGGCCGACTCCAGGTGCATGCTGATAAGGAGGTCGTAGTAGCCAGCACGCAGCAAACCTGGAAGGTGGTTGCTCTCGATGGTGTAAAGCAATTGTGACTCGTCCACATGGCTGCACAAGGCATGGGCCACCCGGTTGTTGCCCAAGGCGCACACGGCACAGTACAACTTCAGACTATGGGAATGGAAAGTCAACAGGTCTTGGCGCTCGGACAATTCCAGAATGTCTATACATCTGAAAGAGAGATGAGGAAAACTTTGAGAACTAAAGAGGGGTGGAAGTTCCATGCTCGGTACTGTATTAGAAAGCGAATTTTTTACCAATTTGCTAAGATTTTCTATCTCTCAATGTTTAGCAACTATATCAATCAATAGGTTCCTCCCTTTGCTAAATTAGGCAGGCAGACGAAAACCTTAATATTAAATATCTTTAGAGGACAATGGCATACTCCATTTAATCCTCCAGGGAAAGATTGAAGGCAAACGAGGTCCGGGCAGAAGAAGAACATCGTGGCTTCAAAATCTAAGGGACTGGTTTGGACAAAACTCAGCAGCACTTTTTCAGGCGGCTGCTGATAAAAACAGGATCGCCAACATGATCGCCAACGTCCGATAACGGATATGGCACAAGAAGAAGAAGAAGACGAGGACAATGGCATTTGGGTTATTTTTTAATATAATTGTATTTGCTCTCTCTCTCTCTCTCTGGCAGGCCCAAAGAACCAAGAATGACACGTGGAGTAGTTTATTGTTCTTTACCTATAGACAGAATCTTGCCAGATTAAAGCAACTATCTGCATAACGATTAGATATACCCTGTGAACTGCTAAGGAGGATTCAACCATGCTCTCTTCCAGCTCACCAGACATTCCAAAGCTCGACTGTCTCTTTGGAAGAGTCAGACTTACGCCTTCTGCAGCTGCGCAAGGATGCAAGGCTAGTTCCCTGCTTGACCCCTCCTCCCTGCTTGGCTGGGAGTTTCCCACCATCATTCCATCATGCTCCCCCTGAGGGACACAACCATAAACCTAGCGAATAGTCTCCCTTTACCTGGCACCCTACAGATTTTAGCTCCCCAAATCCCCCCCCCCAACTAAGGTTGGGAAACATCAAAATATCACCCTGGAACTTGAAGGCGTCAAGACTCTCACCGGTTTTCCTCTGGGATATGGAGAGCCATCATAATGTTTGGTTCTAGGCATTCCACCATCCAGCCATGACGGTCACTAAAGCGAGCAACATCCACCCGTAGAAATTCATTGGGCATACGGCTCCAAGTCATGGGGGCCAGCATTTGGATGGTAAGGCGAGGTGGGCACTGGGGTTCCGTATTTTTCCGTTCGCTCCGGAACATGGCAGCTGATATCGGCATAATATTCTGTCCCGCAAAGAGTTGGAAAAGCAAAAGAAAATTGTTTATTAACTAATCTGTGTATATTTCCAAACCATCCTGATCCAAGTGGGATTCCGTCATTATTCCAGAAGCACTGTTTTTTTTTCTTTTTTTTTTTCCAACATGCAGCTTCAGGGATGGGCCTTACCTTCAGTTTGCCCAGTTCAAACTGGATTACATTCTGGTTTGTTGGGAGCACGACCACAGCAGGAAAGAGTTTTGTGTTGGGCTCCACCTGAGATGGACCAGTTGTGGGAGGACAGAGGTAAAAAAAAAAGAAACAGGGTTTCATTGCAACGTTTATTAGCGAAAATCTCCAGCAACTGTAAATATTCAAGGATAAAGATGGCATCTTTTCATTAGGACGCTGAAATAGGTTAGTATTTTATTATGTACATCAGGATTCTCCAAACTTGGCAACTTTAAGACTTGTGGACTTCAACTCCCAGAATTCTCCAGCCAGCCTGGATGGGGAATTCTGGGAGTTGACGCCCACAAGTCTCAAAGTTGCCAAGTTTGGTGATCCCTGATATATAGATCAACTACAAAATAAACCCTATTAAGTCCAATGAATATGGCTCCCAAGGAAGGGGATAAAGTCCCTTCCCATAGCCTGAAGTCATGTTGGGAGGAGGGCTGGGGGGGGGTAATTAGCTTGAACTAAGTGGACAAGTTTGATTCCTCCCCCCAATGCATCTGAGCCTTATCTGGTCTATTCCCAGGCAAAAGCTGCTAATCTGGGGAGTTTCCTGCATTATAGGCAGAGAACCATAAAGTAGCTAGTTTGAACTCTACAGATGTGAGTCTGGTTGTTTGCACCTGACAAGTCAACTCATATTGACAGAACACCAAGCCAATATAGCACAACTTTTAAAAAAAATCAAAACAGAACTATATAATTGGCCCATTCCAGTCTTCCGGTGCCAATTTTCCAAATTTTTAAAAATACCCAGCTGAATATCATCTGGATTGGATTATTGTTTTTTTAAAAATACTCAGCTAATGATATCAGAAAATATTATTTGGCTTTTGAATAATTTATATTTAAAGTTTAAGATATTATTTAGAAGTGTAGAATAGTTTAGTTTTTTTTCTTTTTTTTCCCTTTTCTTTTTTTATTTTCTTTCTTTTCTTCTTTTTCTCTTTCTGTTTTTTTTATATATATATAATGAAGTTAATATATTTAATAATTTGTTCATTGAATGTAATCATATTTGTTTGTGGTTTATTTGAGTTTATAAGGTTTTTCTTCTAAGTTCTAGTTAACTCTGTATCTAGCTCTGGGAAGAATGGGGGAGGGTTTTGGGGAGGATTGGGAAAGGGGTTTTTATTGTAAAATTGTAAAAATTATAATAATAATAAAAAAATACTCAGCTAAATATCATCTGGATTGGATTATTGTTTTTTTTTTAAATACTCAGCTGAATATCATGTGGATTGGATTATTCTTATATCACTCGCAAGTGATTGGGGAAACCTTTATGATCTTCTCTCCATCAATTCTAGATTCCTTGTCTAAAAGTTTCATCCCGAGGACCTCACCTTTGTGTCTTCGGTAGCCAAGAAAAGAACCATCCAGGGCCGCAGTCGTCCACCTTCTCAGCAGTCTGCTTATCTGTTCTAAACGCTTCCTTGATTTCTTATCCAACTCTCCAAAGATCTCCCTGATAAAAATTTCAGCCCCTGTCAAAGTCTGCTGGGGAAGGTATCCTGAATCAGCTTACCTGGAAGAAAGTGTTGACTTCTTTCCCGTTGGCGGTGAAAGTCATGAAGCCCGTTGCCAAATCAAGAAGACAACCGATCACCAGATCCACCATGCTCACTCGGGTCTGCTGGGTAGTGCTGACGAAATCCCCTCCCCAAACCATGTAGCAGTTGTTTCTCTTGATGCTGTTGAAGTGAAAGACAGTGGCAATAGTAATAGTAGTAAAGTTGGAAGGGACCTTGGAGGTCATCTAGTCCAACCCCCTGCTCAGGTAGGAAACCCTACACCATTTCGGACAAATGGCTGTCCAGTCTCTTCTTAAAAACTTCCAGTGATGGAGCATCCACCGCTTCTGGAGGCAGGCTGTTCCACTGATTAATTGTTCTCACTGTCAGGAAGTTTCTCCTTAGTTCTAGGTTGCTTCTCTCCTTGATTAGTTTCCACCCGTTGCTTCTTGTCCTGCCTTCAGGGACTTTGGAAAATAGCTTGACTCCCTCTTCTTTATGGCAGCCCCCGAGATATTGGAAGGCTGCTATCATGTCCCCCCTTGTCCTTCTCTTCGTTAAACTAGACAGACCCAATTCCAGCAACCGTTCCTTGTATGTTTTAGCCTCCAGTCCCCTAATCATCTTTGTTGCTCTTCTCTGTACTCTTTCTAGAGTCTCAACATCTTTTTTACATCGTGGTGACCAAAACTGGATGCCGTATTCCAAGTGTGGCCTTCCCAAGGCATTGAAGGCAATGACGTGTCAACCTATTTTTTCTTGAGATACTACAAGTTCCTGGATTGGAGATCCAGAAATTTTGAAAGTTATATCCCCTCCTTCCTCCCAAATCCTTCATGGACAACTGCGCCCCCTTTTCTCCACATCAAAAGGTCGTTTCACCCCTTTGGTCAACCTGCACAGGGAAAAAGATTCTTCAAACACCCCAAGATCTGGCCAAATCTCCATCCTATGGTTTCCTACTTCCATTCCTCAGAAATGGTTTGTAACTGATCCACAACACACAGCAGGTCAGGATAACGCTCACCTGTCGTGGATGTTTCCCTTGTCGTCACCCATGGTGACTGTGACGTTGCGCACCTTCGTGAGGTCGAAGTTCATGTCGTGCTGGTGGTAATCAGGGGTCACCCAACCTACCCACACAGTAGTCGGTTCTTGGCCTGCAAATATCCGGACTGAGTAGTAATACTGTTACGTTGGAAAGAGAAAGGAGCAAAAGGTAAACAATATGGCATGGGAAGTGCAGTTCCTCACACAAATATTATGAATAAGCAAAAGTATTCTGTAATAACTCATGGATAGAGATTATCAAAAGAACATGCTAGTTTCACCCCCATCTAGCATTTCCACTGTGGAATACCAGAAGTACTGTGGCGGAATGTAGTCTGGATTCCCAGGAGGAAGGGGCTGCATTCCAGAGGAGCAAGAGACAGCGAAGTTTAGAAGGTTTCCTTGGGAGAAAAAGGTTGAAAATGAACTCCCTAGAAGTTCTCAAGAGTCTCTCTTTAATGATCCAAGTACTTTGCTTTTGTTTGGCAAGATTGATGTCTATAGGTGAGGAACAAATAAAGGAAACTGCTTAGAAGAAACTCTGTGTGTTTTTCTTAGGACCTGATATCAATCCTCCCAAACTAAAGCAATTACTTGCATCATTAAAAATAGATTCTAAGAACTTCTAGGGAGGCGGTATCTTGATTCTCTTCCAACCAAACTAATCTAAACTCTCCTATCTCTTGGTCTTCTGGAATGCAGCCCTTCCCTTCTGGGAATTCAGACTACATTCCACCACAATGCCCTCCAAACAAATCTGACAATAGGCAATATTGTACTGTCACTAGATATCCAAGTTCCTATTACCGTCGTGGTGTTCATGATGATCTCTGGATCATCCCGGTCATCGGGAACTACTTCCTCTTCAAGTCGAGGTACCGTGGGGACCACAGGAGCAGGGGTAATGAGGGTGGTGGCTTTCTTGGCTTTGAACAAGAAGCTGGAGAAAATAAACAGGAAGGAGAGCACGATCAGAAAGGACAGTAGATCCTTCATCTAAGATGTCCCACCTGATTTTCTCCAGGCACACTTCTCGGAAATGAACCCTACTCAACTCAGTGAGAACGAGTTCAGAGTCAATTTATGTCTGATTATGTTGGTAGCCTTCCACACCAAAAATGCTTCTCTCCCATCACTAGGAGATTTCCTGAACTCCTGGTAAGCTTTCCATAGAGTTCTCACCCTCTTTTGGCTTTGCTTTTCTCGTTGGAGGAATCCTTCTCGTTCTCTGCTTTTGGGGCCTCTTTGGGTAACTCCTTGTGGGTGGCCGGGGAACCTGGGCCTTGCTTCTCCTTCTCAGCTTCCTCGGCTTCCTTGCGGCTGGCAGTTTTCTTCAACTGCTCAAACTCAGAGTCAAGGTCAACATCTTTGACCTCATCTTCAGGGATGGTGAGTCCATGAGTGAGTGGTGTGGTACCAGCTAGGACTTTGAACTTCTCATGGAACTCCACTGGCATGCTGAGACGCAGGAAGAGGAGTTCCACAATGGCATTCTGGGAGCCAAACGTTCGGTGTGTCAGCTTTAGACATGGCGGGTTATCCACAGTGCCATCAATCCGTGAAATCTATCCATGGAGGACCAAAGCAGAGGGTTAGACTAGCAGTGGACAAGCTTCTTCCCAGGCTCATCCCAGCCTTCCATTACTGTTTTTCAAAGTATTATGGACAATCCCTCTTTAGAATCCTCCAGAACTTACAAATAAATATCCGTTAGTATAGTGGTCCCCAACCTTCGCAACTTTAAGATTTGTGGACTTCAATTCCCAGAATTCCTCAGCTAGCCAAGCTGGCTGAGGAATTCTGGGAGTTGAAGTCCACAAGTCTTAAAGTTGCCAAGGTTGGAGACCCCTGCGTTAGTAGAAAAAAGTGGCAAAGTTTAATTTGCTCAATGTTACTAATCTTCTGATATGTCACGTAGACCTGGAGGTGGCATCAGAGGAGCACTCAAATAACCACATTTCCTCTCAGCCACGCACCATCTCTCATTTCATTTCAGTCGTGAGATCAACTACAATCTTGCTGTACAACAAACCAAACCCTCACAGATGCCACCGTCGGTGCCTCAGGCTCCCCTGTTCTGTAATTTTGTGGTCATTTTTCATTGCCACATTTTTTCCATGCCCAGGCCACTGTCATCTGGCTCATGAAACTCCCTCAAAATCCCTTCCAGCTCCCATTCGTTCAAAACAGTGGGCCTCTTTCTCCTCATCCAGCCAATCCAAAAGCATCTCGCTCATCAATCCTTCCCCTTTCACAGGAGTAGGCAACCTTGGCTCTTTTATGACTCGTGGACTTCAACTCCCAGAATTCCTGAGCCAGCCATGCTGAGGGGGAAGGGAGAGGTTTCCATGCTGAGCCATGCTGGCTCAGGAATTCTGGGAGTTGAAGTCCACCAGTCATAAAAGAGCCAAGGTTGCCTACCTCTGCCCTTTCAGAATGTCCTTCTGCGCCATGGTTGGTTCTCATACATTGTGATCTCCTTGTCAACATGAGTCCCAAAGCACGCCCACTGCAGGGGACATTCTCCAAGCTCTGCCCTCAACTAAGTCTCTTGCTCTCACCTCGTAGTGAGGGTGCTCAGCGGGCACAGGGGAAAACTGAGGCAGGCTTTTGCTGAACCACATGGTGACTTCCCGTTTTGTGTTGATAGCAAAGGGTTCGTAACCCTCTTGGAGGCCACAGATGGTGAAGTAGCGAAGGCTGCTGACATCCTGACCCAAGTTGAGCCGTCCCACCTGGGATAGTCCCAAGCTGCACACTGGGATGAAGCCTGTGAAAGATGAGGAGGGAAAAAGTGAACTTTGACCGCTGACAATCAATAAATCAACGTTCAGCCTCCACCTGTTTTGGACAGGAACGCTGGGCAGAGAGTGGTGAGGACAGTGGAAAAGATTGTTGGAGGTTCACTTCCTTCTATCCAGAACCTATCAGCGCTGCTTGACCAGGGTCCGCAGTATTGTCAGGGATGCCACATGTCCTCTTTATGACTGTTTTTCTTTGTTACCTTTTGGGATCAGGCTTTCTGGTATCAGAAGTAGAACAACTAGATTCTGTAAACTCTTCAGATACCTTTTTTCTGCTATGTATTTAAGATGGACTGTGATTAATGTATGTATGTTTTGGTGTAATTTTTGCATAATTTGGCACTCTTGGATGATGATGCAGTTACTATATTATTATGGTTATTTTGAGTGTGGTGCATTGGGATTTCATTTGAATATGTGCCATTGTGTATACAGGAAAATGACAACAAAGGCTGTTCAGCCTCCGAAGGAATGACGAGTCGAGGTCCGGGAGCGCTTTGCTTACCCTCTCCAATCTCTATTTCCTTGAAGGCCAGCTCCGAACCCGAGTCACTGATCAGCATCTCCCCATTAAGCGTAAACATGATGTGGTTATCAATCAGATCAATCAAGCATCCAACCACGTCTCCCGGTTGCCACGGGCGACCAAAAGGCTCACTCCCTATGTGCCAACGCTGACCCTGCAGGACCAAGACGAACGAAGAGATGCTTCAGGGAAATGGAATAAGAAGAAGACAAGGGCTGGCCCAGGATGAAGAGGAGAATGCAGCCCAAACTCACCCGATGTCCATTGAAAACGTAGGAGAGGTCGTCGGCTCCCAGCTCCACGTCAGGTCGCACATTCGGGCGGGCCCACCCCACCCGCATCTCGCCAGTGGTGACGGCCTCAAACTCAAAGTACCACTTGCCCGATTTCACCGCATAGAACTGCTCAGCACGGAAAATGCGGACTTTTTCCAGCCGGCCCTTGGTCAGTTCTTGAGCTGTTCAGAGATCAAGAAGACGAGAGCATGGAAAAACAAGACAAAATGACATACCAGAGATGGTTAGTGGACTAGGAAGAACATCCCACCTCTACTTAAGTAAGAGAGTTGGAAGGGACCTTGGAGGTCTTCTAGTCCAACCCCCTGCTCAAGCAGGAGACCCTATACCATTTCAGGCAAATGGTTGCCCAGTCTCTCCTTAAAAACCTCCAGTGTTGGAGCACCCACAACGTCTGGAGGCACGTCGTTCCACTTGTTTAATTGTTCCCACTGTCAGGAAGTTTCTCCTTAGTTCCAGGTTGCTTCTCTCCTTGATGGGTTTCCATCCATTGCTTCTTGTCCTGCCTTCAGGCGCTTTGGAGGATAGGTTGATCCCCCTCTTCTTTGTGGCAGCCCCCCAAATATTGGAACACGGCTATCATGTCACCCATAACTCTTCTTTTCCTTAAAGTAGTCCTACCCAATTCCAGCAGCCACATTATCCTTCATAGTAATCTGGCTTTTAAGTAAGTTATTTATTAAATGTCTATGCTGCCCATCTCACTGACTTAGTGAATTTGGGCTGCTCCGTTTAATTTTGGTTTATTTAATATTTTATGCTCTAATGTTTTGCACCGCTGTCTTTATGCAGTTTGTAAGCTGCTCTTGGAGCCGCTTGATGGCAAAATAGGTGGCATATAAATGTAATAAAAGAACGAATGAATTAAACCAAAGGCCGAAGAATGGAAGGACACTCACGGGTTTCCTGATCTGGGGGTTCAATGTTATAACCGTAGCCGAGGAGGGTCCGCACCGCTTCACGCAAGCTGTCCCGGTTTGTTTTCTTGGTCCGCTCATCCAGGAGGTGATAGGGTACCAGCCGGGGGTTGCGCTTGTTTCTGATGTCCTACAAGAGGTGCAGCCCAAGAAGGACATACAGGTGGGTGAACATAAAGCGATTTAATGAAACATATCACAAAGCCACATGCATCTTACTAGAAAACTGACAGGAGTGGAGGAGATGACCTGGAAGCTTGTGGTACCTCACCAGATACACCTCTGTGGTCCCTCATGCCGTACTGCACCTTACTTTACTCCCTTCCCCTGCAGCTTGTGGCTTTCAGCCATCAGTCCATTGTTGTTGTTGTTAGTTGCGAAGTCGTGTCCGACCCATCGCGACCCCATGGACAACGTTCCTCCAGGCCTTCCTGTCCTCTACCATCTTCTGGAGTCCATTTAAGTTCACGCCTCCTGCTTCAGGGATTCCGTCCAGCCACCTCATTCTGTCGTCCCCTTCTTCTCTTGCCCTCCATCTTTCCCAGCATTAGGCCCTTCAGTCCATAGGGACCCCATAAAACAGGGGTTCCTGGGCTGCGGCCCACTCTTCGGGCCACAACCTGTTTGGAACCGGGCTGCACAAGTAGCAGGCGCACGCAGGCACGCGTGCAAAGCTCTCCTCTATTTGTGTGAGCGTGCACCTGCCACTCACACAAATGGATCTGCACACGCTCATGTCTACCTGCCTGCCACTTGCAGGGAACTATCCCCTCCCCCCCAGACCACCAAGCTAGGAAGGTTGGGGACCGCTGCCATAGGACATCCTTTCCTCTGGAGTCCCACACCTGCACAACGCTGTAGGTCCAGCCCTGTTGGACACGATCCCTTGCCCAGACATTGTGTCCGTTCTCAGCTAGCTTGTCCACCAACGTATTCTGGGCTGGAGTGAGCTTGATGTGGTTGAGATCCAAGGGTGCCGGTTTGTAGCCATTGGACATCATGTACCTGCAAAGGAGGGAACCAGATGGAGACTCAGGACCCCAAAGTCCCAAAATCAGCCTCTGCACACCCAACCAACGGGAGCCAAACTGGTTACGTTTTAGGTAGCTTGGTTTTCTTGAGGTTCTCTTCAGCCTTCTCATCCGCCATCCCCACATGGCAGCCGAGAGCGAGCAAGGTCCTACGAAGGAAGAGGACAGTTCTGGGTGGGAAGTGGGGAGCTAAGCCACGGCCCTCTCTTCACTTGGGTAGCGCATATGGCGCAACGCGCTTCAAGCCCCAAGGGCACTTCGCAGAATCCGCCACGTGTTGAAAAACTAAATTGTTATCCAATGGATTGAAAAAGCTACTTTGGCCGTTTCCGAGTGGACCAACAATTAAGGGGCAAACAGTACTCCAGCAACTCAGACAAACAAGCTAATAGTAAACAGGCTAATCAAGAGCTCTCCCACAAACCCTGTGTCAACGCTGCTAATATTGAATATTCTTGCTTTGACAACATATGTAGAACTGTCTGGTATTTTTAGAGTTAATTCAGATGACAGAGGAAAGGGAGGGGAAATAACAAAAGCCAGGGGAAAGGAACGGAAGTGAATCTCTGCCCTCTGGGCTAATTGGAAGATGTGACTTGTGACTGCAAGATAAGGGAGGGGTTTAGCAAGAAAAGTGAGATGCCAGCAAGAGGAATTCAGATTCTGGCATAAACCTCCATGATGTGCCCTCAATTTGCAAAACTGGTAATAAAGGCTTTAGGACAGTGGTTCTCAACCTTTTTAATGCTGCGACCCCCAACCAGTCGTAATTCGAGGACTACTCAACCGGTCGTAAGTCAAGGACTACTCAACTGGTGCAGCACCGTTTGCAGAATGGGACTTTTGGCGGGCTCAGCAGGGCAGAGACAGCCTGGACAATTCCTATTGGCTTTCGAAAGCCAATAGAATTAGACTCTATTCAAGAGAGTCTCTTCTATGGGCTTTCAAAAGCCAACAGAATAAAAGGGAGTAGCACAGCTAAGAAAAAGGGGAGAAAAATGGCGGACTGCGTTGTTTGGCGACCCCCGTGAAATGGTCGTTTGACCCCAAATGGGGTCCCGACCCACAGGTTGAGAACCACTGCTTTAGGATAAACATGCCTGGAAGTTCTTTGAAGTGTTTCATTAGTCGGAACCATGACACCCTGATTGGATAAGCCACTAATATATAAACAGAGATCAAACCCCACCCTCTTGTAGAACTGATGATGTTCTCTAGTTGGATGATGAAACATTTGAACGATAACAACCAAGCTCAGAGAGCACCCAGGACTCCACAGTCCTCCTCCTCCACTCCACAAACCCCACTCCCTTTTTTTATCCCTGGTGATGATGTTAGCTAGTTGGATTATGAAATGTCTTCAAGGAAACAAGCCAGCTCAGAGACCACCCAGCACCTCAACCCTTCCTTTATGCTTCCCCCAGACAGACTCCATCAGAATTGATGGAGACGTTCCATTTCTTGTGTCTTTCTCGGTTTCGTTTCACCTTCCAAACTCTTCTGCTGTCACCACTAAGCAACCTTTATGTAAACGTCCATGCAATCTCTAAAACTGCCTATAATCCAAAGATTATAGAGGAGGTCCTGGCTCAGCAGATCCAGGCTCATTTCAAGGGATTTCCCCACCACCACCGCTCACTTGAGTGTCTCTCCTGACATCTGCAGGTTGTAATTGCGCTCCGGCTCAGGAAGACTGTGGAAATCCAGCAAGCAAGGATGCAGGTGCTTGTTGTCATCTCGGACCTGAGAGGAAACAACAGTTGACCAGGGATCCTCGTTACCATTTCATGTGGGAGCTGAAAAGGCAGCTGATCTCACCCGAGCTACGATGTCTATCACACAAATTGACAGGAATGATCAAGCTTCCCAAAGATGCTTTTTTCACGAGGCAACTGGACTTTCTTGTTTTTCTTTGAAGACGTTTTGCTTCTCGTCAAAAGAAGCTGAAGAAGCTTCTCGGACGAGAAGCGAAAGGTCTTCAAAGAAAAACAAGGAAGTGCAGTTGCCTCGTGAAAAAGCATCTTTGGGATAACGATGACCTGGATGACTCAGAATCTCCACAGACAATTATAAAGCTTGCGTCACTTGTGGGACGTCACCGCGAGGTGCACAGTGTCGTTGTGGCTTATTGAGGACATCTAAGATGACACAAATCTTTCTTGCCGCCACAAGGAAAGACGTGGCAACTTCCAACCTCTGGGTTCCCAGCGAGCAGCACTCACCGGCCCATATATCCATCCCTGCTCAATGCGAGTGAGGGCCCACAGTTCGTGGATATTCTCTGCCAATTTCTCACGGATCTTCTCCAGGTGTGGAGGCAACACGATCTGCGGGGGATGCAGAAAAAAAGATAAAAGAGCGAAATGAGAATGAGGAGGCTTTTAAGAGGCGACTTTTTAATACATGTAGTCCTCAACTTACAACAGGAAGGAAGGATAGAGGGAAGGAAGGAAGGAGGGAGGGAGGACAGAAGGAAGGAAGGAAGGAGGGAGGGAGGGAGGGAGAGAGAGAAGAAAAGGAAGGAAGGAAGGAAAGAAGGAAGGAAGGAAGGAAGGAAGGAAGGAAGGAGGGAGAGAAGGAAGGAAGGAAGGAAGGAAGGAGGGAGAGAAGGAAGGAAGGAAGGAAGGAAGGAAAGAGAGAAGGAAGGAAGGAAGGAGAACAAGAACAGGCAGGGAGGAAGGAAAGGGAGGGAGGGAGAGAAGGAAGAAAGGAAGGAAGGAGGGAGAGAAGGAAGGAAGGAAGGAAGGAGAACAAGAACAGGCAGGGAGGAAGGAAAGGGAGGGAGGGAGGGAGAGAAGAAAGGAAGGAAGGAAGGAAGGAAGGAAGGAAGGAAGGAAGGAAGGAAGGAAGGAAGGAAGGAGAACAAGAACAGGCAGGGAGGAAGGAAAGGGAGGGAGGGAGGAAGGAAGGAAGGAGAACAAGAACAGAGGAATGAAGGAAGGAAGGAAGGAAGGAAAGAAGGAAGGAAGGAAGAAAAAGAACAGAGTAATGAAGGAATGAAGGAAGGAAGGAAGGAAGGAAGGAAGGAAAAAAGGAAGGAGAAAGGGAGGGAAGGAGAATGGGAAAGTGCCCACGAGTCCTGGCAGCAGTCGCTCTTATGGCTGATTTTGCCCTCCAGCCCTAAAATTGCTCACTTCCGCTTTCCCACCTCCTGTTCTCATGCTCTCCGGCCAAGGAAACCCAGACGTCCCTACCTGGATAGTATCCACGGGGTAGGGGGTGAAGGACGTGTGCGACAGGGACAGGGTCGGCCCAAGAAGGTTCCGGAATCCATTGATGTCGTGCTTGTACTCCTTGATGGGCTCCACCCGCATCTTCTCCCGGGGAAGGACACCCTCGTAGCAGGGGGCGTAGCCCGGGGGCGGCAGGAATTTGAACTCTCCGTGGCGGCCCCCCAGCAGGAACCGCACTCTGGCAGGGAGGAACGGGGGAGAGGGGGAATGTAGATGCTTATTAATGACTAAAAAGGAGGTTTTTTTCTGATTTTGTTCTGCGATGTGGGAGGGGCCAATAGGAAGCCACTGACTCAATCACACATAAGGAGTCCTTGATTTACAACAACAGATAGTCTGTGACTTGCAGCAACTTACAACAGTTCATTTAGTGACCGTTCAAAGTTACAACGGCGCTGAAAAAAAACTGACTGAGGACCACTTTTTACACTGACAACCCTTGCAGCCTCCCCAAGGTCAGGGGATCAGACGCTTGGTCACTGACTCATATTTATGACGGCGTTGCAGAGTCCCGGCGTCACGGGATCCCCTTTTGTGACCGTCTGACAATGGAGGGGGGGGGAAGCCGGATTCACTTAATCACCGTTTGACTAGTTTAACAAGGGCAGTGATTCACTGAATAACGGTGGCAAGAAAGGTCATTAAAATGGGGCAAACTCACTTAACAAAAGTTTCCCTCCGCAGCCGAATGTTTGGGCTCAACTCGAGTCATTGAGGACTACCTGTATTCATTTAACAACCATTGAAGTTGCGACGGGGCTAGGAAAAAAAATAAGATGACGTCTGCTCTTTATAGACACAACCGTCGCACCATCTCCACACGGTCACCCTGATCAAAATTTTGTTTGTTTGGCACCCGACATGTATTGAATGATGATTGCAGCATCCTGGGGTCATGTGGTGGCCATTGATCAGCTTCCTCACTGCCTGTTGTGATTCCTCACCAGCCAGTGGACCCGGCAGCTGAGTCTGGGGAATCAGAGGAGGAGGGGAGGCCTGGAGGGACCTCAGAGTCAGAGGAAGGCTCTGAGGAGCTCCAAGACTTATAGTAGGACGAGGAGCCTGGCCCCTCTACTCGCGCTCAGGCTGAGACACAGCTGTACTGGGAGTCTGAGTTGGACAGTGATGAAGAACAGCTGGGAGATATCCAGGATGCACGAAAACGTCGGCAAGAGAAGCGAGTAGGACAGAGGAATGCAATGGGGCGGCTCCAAAGGCAAAGGAAAAGGCATTAGGAAGCCACACATTGGCCGAATTATGAAAGGGGAGGTGTGGGAGGTGCTGGTGGCCGAAGGCAACCGTTATGTTTCTGTGGACTGTGTTTGTTTGCCTTGGACATTGACTCAGGTCTGTGAATAATAAAAGAGGACTGGTTTTTTTCCTGCGGTTCCAGCCTGCTTGTTGGAAGAGGGGTGTCTCCTGGTGAGCTTAACAAGGACTCACATGGACTGGGACAGAACACTGCCGTCCGACAAGCGAAGTCATTGGGAAGGCCAGATTCACTTAACAACTGCAAGTGATTCGCTGTGGCAAAAAGGTCAGGACATCAGGGACAACTTAATGGCAATATCACTTGACAGTTTCAGTCCCACCTTTGGTTGTAAGTCAAGGACTACCTGTTGTGAAATTTCCAAATTTTGAACACGAGACCCTGGGGCAGGGGTAGGCAACCTTGGCTCTTTTAGGCTGGCTCAGGAACTCTGGGAGTTGAAGTCCACGAGTCATAAAAGAGCCAAGGTTGCCTACCCCTGCCCTGGGGGATGCTGCCACAGTTGTAAGTGTGGGAAATGGTTGCTGAGTCACGTTTTTCAGCACTGTAACTCTGAACAGTCACTAAATGAATAATTGCAAGTCAAGGCCTGCCTGTGTGTCTTCTTCTTCCTCTATCGGGGTGAAGCTTACTTGATGCCGGCGGAGAAGCTGATCACGGGGAAGAAAAGGCCATCGAGGTTGAAGTTCTCAAACATGCCTTGCACCGGGAAGCCGTTGATGCGGAAAGAGATGCTGGGCACGCTCAAGTCGAGGCAGCAGCTGACCACGTCGTCCGCCCCCAGCATGTGCTGCCCGGGGGACGCCACTGCCCGAGCCACGCGGCCTGCGCCAAGCGGAAAGGAGACGAGAAGAACGTGGTGAAGAGCCAACGGTGAAACCGAGAGGTGTGCTTAAGACATCTTGAAAAAGATTTCTGCTACCTGCTCCATGAGGTCAGAGCTAAATTTGTTCAGCTGTAATGGTCCTACCAATTGGACCGCTGCGTCCTATTCCTTATAATTTATATTATTTATTTGTTAGGGTTGAGGAGCGTCCGTGAAGAAGTTGGTCTTCTGGCAACTTAAGGAGAGAAGGCCACAGTAGGAGCATCTGAGCAGGCCGTGACCACAGAATTGCATCTGCCATCTGGACGTTCTTGACTCTACAAGTGTCCCTGAGCCACTATTTGACATTCATTCATTCTCTCTCTCTCTCTCTCTCTCTCCTCCCCTTCCTTCCTTCCTTCCTTCCTTATCTAGAGCAGCTGAGATCATCCAGCACATTAACCTAACAATCTATATTGTGATTTAACAAGAAGCCTAGCCTGCCTTTGGGGTTCATCTTGTATGCTAAGCTATGGCTTGCCAATTGTGGTTAACTAAGTTACAGCAGTGATTGATGCAACGTGGGAACTCAGCCAGACAACGTGCAAAGGACTGTAACCCCAGATTAAAGTTTTGTCTTTTTTTTTTCTGCCTCTCCCCTAGAGGTTTCAAAGGTGGCGTATGAACCCATTTGCCCCGAGGGAATCAGCCATGGATGCAGAAAGCTCACCTGACCAAAGCTGGAGACCATCAAAGCCGAAAGAATAAAGGTCATCTCCCACGCCGTTGCCGCCCCAGCCTTCTCCGCCCCCGGGATAGGGGCTATAGCCTTCCGCCATGGCCCAGCCAACCCGCAAGTGTGTGGCCTGGGCGGTCACAAAAGGCTCCACCGAATCCACAATCAGCTCGTAATACCACTTCTTGTACTGGGTGGATCCTTCGTGGGTGCCTAGGAAGATGTTGGGGCGCATGCTGCAAAGGGACGAGAAGGCAGGACAGGGAACAGAAAGGATCAGCGTGGGAAACCGAGAAGAAAACCTGATCTTGGATGGGTCTCCAAAAAGCCAAGTATCATTTAGTCATCTGTTTCATTCATTGCCTATCTCCACTACAAGGTGACTCTGGGGGCTTACATATCCTAAAAGCAGGTGAAAAATAAAAAGTTAAAGGCTCTGCTGGTTGGCCTGGGGTCCAGATTTGGCGGGGGCATCCTGGAGATGGCTACTACCCATGCTTCCCCCAAAATAAGACCGGTTCTTATATTAATTTTTGTTCCAAAATACACATTAGGACTTATTTTCCAGTTAGGGCTTATATTCGGGGAAATACGGTAGATTAAAGACAAGTTTCCACCTCAACTCCATTGTATACCCTCCAATCTATCCTCGATGTGTCTTCCTCCTCTTCAACTCCAGCCCAATCCCCGGAGACCCCCTGCAGAGGGACCTCAAAGATGGTGAAGCAGCAACCTGGTGACGTGATTGATCAGCTTCGTTTGCAAGAGTAGATCTCTCCCTGGCAGCAGGTTTTCAGTGATCAGATTTTGATTGGAGCGGACGGCCACACCGTTGCAAACACACAGAGAGCAGAGAACATCCAGCACCTGCAAGGGAAGGAGGGAGGAGTCACAGTTAGTTTGGGTTGGGTTGTGATAGGTTGGGTTGTGATGGGATGAGTTGGGATGGGATGAATGGGTTGGGTTGAGATGGATGGGTTGGGATGGGTTGGGATGGGATGAATGGGTTGGGTTGAGATGAATGGGTTGGGGTGGGATGGGATGGGGTAGGATGAATGGGTTGGGTTGGGATGGTTGGGTTGGGGTGGGATAGGTTGGGTTGGGAAAGATGGGTTGTGTGGGGTCGGGTTGAGTTGAGTTGGGATGGATGGGTTGGGATGGTATAGGTTGGGATGATAGGTTGGGTTGGGATGGATGGGTTGGGATGATGAGTTGGAATAGAGTGGAATAAGAATAGAAATCTAGGAATAGAATAGAATAGAATAGAATAGAATAGAATAGAATAGAATAAGGTTTCTAGTCCTCATTAAACATCCCAACTCTAGTCCTTGCCTCAGGATTCCATGGACTTTGGCTATTAGAGTCCCAGAAAGACCCTAGGGAAAAATAGGGTCCTAAATGAGGCTTGAGAATGAATTTCATCCTCATGACACGCGAGAAGAAAAGCAACTACTCTACAGAGCAAAATTTAAGGGAGGGGCGAACAACTCTGCAACTTGACACCCTGTGGACTTCAGGTCCCAGAATTCCTGAGCCAACCGTGATCGGGACCCACCTTGTGGTTGCGTCCATGTTTGTCCAGGAGGGAGATGATGGACTTGATGTGGTTTTCCTGTATAATATTCAGGACTTCCGGACTCTCAATGAGAACACAATATAACACCTCCAAAATGCCTGAAGAATATGATTAAGGAGAAGGCGATTAAGGCGTCTTTTTTTAATTCTCTCCTCATCAACAAACCCTGCCCTGCAGTCTCATATTTAATTAAAACTGATTAGTTCTTCTCTTGGCTTAAAACGGCTGCGAACGGCATTGTGCAAATCCAGAAAAATCACTAAACCAGGTGGAACTGAGGTGGTTCTCGACTTACGACCACAACTGACCCGAAAATTTCCATTGCCAAGCAAAGCAGCTGTTAAGTGAGTTTTGCCCCATTTTTACGACCTTTCTCGCCACGGTTGTTAAGTGAATCACTCCGCTGTTAAGTGAGTAACACGGCTGTTAAATGGCTTCTTCCCCATTGACTTGGCTTGCCAGAAGGTCGCAAACGGGGATCAAGTGACCCCGGGGAGGGACGCTGCGACCGTCATAAATGTGAGCCAGCATCTGAATTTCGATCACGTGACCATGGCGATGATGCAACGGTCTTTAAATGTGAAAAACGCTCATGTCGCTTTTTTCCCCAGAACGGTTGCAACTTCAAATGGTCACTAAACGAATCGTTTTAAGTCGAGGGTGACCTGTAATCCCACTTTAGAGCAGTGGTTCTCCACCTGTGGGTCGGGACCCCATTTGGGGTCAAACGACCATTTCACGGGGGTCGCCAAACAACGCAGTCCGCCATTTTTTCCCCCTTTTCCTTAGCTGTGCTCCTCCCTTTTCTTCTATTGGCTTTTGAAAGCCAATAGAATAGACTCTCTTGAATACAGTCTAATTCTATTGGCTTTCAAAAGCCAATAGGAATTGTCCAGGCTGTCTCTGCCCTGCTGAACCCGCCAAAAGTCCCCTTCTGCAAACAGTGCTGCACCAGTCCTTGACTTACGACCGGTTGAGTAGTCCTCGACTTACGACTGGTTGGGGGTCGTGGCATTAAAAAGGTTGAGAACCACTGCTTTAGAGCAAGCACTGGAAATTAAAGCACCTTCTTCTCCTGACAAGGTGGTCCATTTTCCAGGAACAGCAGACCTAGTGGTTTCAGGGAGACTATGAACAGCCCAGCTCCCTTAACTGCCTAGGGGTGGATGGGTAGGAAGCCCCCCAAACTTATGATTCCCCCCCCCGCTCACCAGAGGACGCCTCCAATCGGTCCAGTTTGCTGACCAGCCAGTCCAGGTTGTTGGAAAAAAGGGCACAGTTGGAACGGTTTCCACGAATCAGAGAGGCTGCGAGGAAGAAAGGCAAAATGGTGGTTATGCCCTCGGTTCATCTCCACGACAATGTTAAGTCATTTGCCTGTCAGTTAGCTTGTCCTCTGAAGTACCTGCACAGCGTTTCTACACCTTGGCAACTGGACAATGTATGGACTTCAACTCCCAGAATTCCCCAGTCAGTGTAAGGTAGGGTGGAATTTACTGCCCCATCAGCACTGATGTTGTTACCTAGTTGGGTCATGCAATGTCTACAAGTAAATCTCCAAGCTCAGAGAGCACCAAGGATCCCCCAATACTCCTACTCCTACTCCTTCACTTCTTCTTCTTCTTCTTCTTCTTCTTCTTCTTCTTCTTCTTCTTCTTCTTCTTCTTCTTCTTCTTCTTCTTCTTCTTCTTCTTCTTCTTCTTCTTCTTCTTCTTCTTCTTCTTCTTCTTATTCTTCTTCTTATTCTTCTTCTTCTTCTTCTTCTTCTTCTTCTTCTTCTTATTCTTCTTCTTCTTCTTCTTCTTCTTCTTCTTCTTCTTCTTCTTCTTCTTCTTCTTCTTCTTCTTCTTCTTCTTCTTCTTCTTCTTCTTCTTCTTCTTCTTCTCCTTCTCCTTCTCCTCCTCCTCCTCCTCCTCCTCCTCCTCCTCCTCCTCCTCCTCCTCCTCCTCCTCCTCCTTCTTCTCCTTCTCCCCCCCCTCCCAACAAACCACACTCTATTCTAGCACTGATGAGGTTACCTACTTGGGTCATGAAACATCTACAAGCAAACCACCGAGGACCCCGTGAAATTGGTCTGCTTTATGCACCCACAACCACCTATTTTTTTTTCTAGGTTAGGCCCACAGCAGTCCCGTCCCCCCCCCCCCCGTGGATCCCACAAAGCTAACGTCAGAGGTATGCTTTGTAAAAGCAGCAAGTAAACCACAAGTAATTTGCAGGGCCCTGCTCTCCGCCATGAGATTCCGACAAACTCAAGAGACAGCCTTTGTGTTCAAAACATGGTTGCTGGTCACCCCAATATACCGGGATCCTGTCCTTGACTCAACCCACCTAACAGTTCGTAGAGTAAATTCACAATCTCTTTCCAAGACTCGGCCGCATCCTCTCCAGCGAACTCAGCAAAGTGGGCAGCTGTGCTGTACACGTTGAGGCGGTCAATGCAGTTCAGAACAAGGGTGATCATGCCCTGCAAAAAAAGCAGAGACCCCCCCCCTTAGGGCCAAATGCTCCCCCCCCCTCTGACTCACCTGTCTTAACTTCGTGTTTGAAAAGCAGCAGAGTGCCTGACGTGGTAGGACAAGCCACTATACTCAATTATACTCTTATTTGTTTTAAGCAATAAGAGCCACATCCGGGATGTGTTTGTAGACCTCAGCTTATAACCAGACATCCCCAGGAGAAGAAACAGACCTTGGGATGCTGGTAGATAAGCCACGAAAAAAATCAATCAATCAATCAGTCAGTCAGTCAGTCAGTCAAAATAGAACTGGAAGGGACCTTGGAGGTCTTCTAGTTCAACCCCCTCAAGCAGGAGACCCTAGACCAGAGGTAAGCAACCTTGGCTCTTTTATGACTCATGGACCAACTCCCAGAATTCCTGAGCCAGCCTGGCTCAGCTTGGAAACCTCTCCCTTTCCCCTCAGCATGGCTGGCTCAGGGATTCTGGGAGTTGAAGTCCACGAGTCATAAAAGAGCCAAAGTTGCCTACCCCTGCCCTAGACCATTTCAGACAGGTGGCTGTCCAGTCTCTTCTTTAAAGCCTCCAATGATGAAACATCCACAACTTCTGGAGGCAGGTTGTTCCACTGGTTAATTGCTCTAACTATCAGGAACTTTCTCCTTAGTTCTAGGTTGCTTCTCTCCTTGATTACTTTCCACCCATTGCTTCTTGTTTTGCCTTCTGGTTCTTTGGAGAATAGGTTGACCCCCCCTCCTCTTTGTGGCAACCCCCCAAATATTGGAAGACTGCCCTCATGTCTGCCCCACCCCCCACCTCCGTCCTTCTTTTCTCTAGACTAGCCATACATCCTATAGAGTGGCCTATAGCAGTGGTGGCGAACCTATGGCACGGGTGCCAGAGGCGGCACTCGGAGCCCTCTCTGTGGGCACGCACACCGTCGCTCCAGCCCCGTCTCCTCCCACGGCCCCCTCCTCACCAGCAGCCCCCCCCCCAAGAGGAGAGTTGCCCCCGGGCGCAGCCCATATGAAGCAGCGCAGCCAAGGACATGGTAGCTGGGCAGTGGGGACAAGACTCCGCCCTTGCGCCCCATCGCATGCAGATGATGCTGCAGGGCATGGGCAGTGGGTGTGGCCACCAGGGCACTGCTGGGCTGCCTGGGTGATCTGTGGCGGGCCGTGGAGACAGTGGGTGGTCCAGCGGGCAGGGCGGAGTGGGGACAGGGGCGGGAGGGGCTGGTTTGGGGCCCATCACTGGCCTCTAGGATGCCTAATCTGCTTTGTAGTCGCGCCGAGTTCAGTACGACTTGCTCACCTCTTCCTGGAAGAGATTCTGCCTGTTCTTGAGAGAGCGGAGTTTGGTCTGCTTCTCTTCGTGCTGGAGTTCTTCCTCGGGGTGCTGGAAATAGTGGATCAGGTCCTGCAAGCTGAGGATCATCCCTTCGATGGGAAGAGTCACCGGAGTGCTGGACTTGGCCTTCCCGGTCAGGGTGTCCAGCCCTCTGGAGGACGGAGAAAGCAGAAGTCAAGAGAACTGACAACAGCTCCCAAGAAGCTAGTCCCTGATGATCCCGGGGGGAAAGGACCCGCACGAGGCTTACTTGATGAACTGGTTATAAAGCCCAGAAGTGCTGTAGATCATCCGGGCGGCTTGGGACTGCTCACGTTGGCAGCGGGTGAGCGAGAGGGCATCGTCCATGTGCCCCTCCTGATGCAAGATGGCCTGTGGGTGGGAAGAGAGGCCTTAGGGAAGGCTCACAGACTCCTAAGGCTAGAACAGGGGTAGGCAACCTTGGCTCTTTTTATGACGCGTGGACTTCAACTCCCAGAATTCCAAGGCACGGTCCATTTCTTCATTCCTCACAAAGGGTGACCCCTCCCCAGCATGCACCCAGGGGGTGGGGCCAACACGGCAGGGGCTGGTTCCTCGCTGTTTCCAGACGGCCTTGTGGAGCTAAGACTGAATGTGTTTCAGCAGAGAGGGCCACCACAAAATTGTACACTGGCTCCCAGCCGGCCTGAGCCAAGGCCAAGGCAGTGGGGGCCCGTTCCCTCACTGTTTCCAGAATGGCTTCGCGGGCCACATGAAACCATTTCGCGGGCCGCATCCGGTCCCCGGCCCTTGTGTTTGACACGTCTGGGTTACGAAGACGACCTCACTCCCTGCTGTCTGCCCCGGGATCCTAGTTTTTAACGTAACTCTTCCAAATTTGCATTGTTTTTATATTTTATCTTTGGATCGTTCGTTCGTACACCGCCCGGAGTCACCTTATGGGCGAGGTTGGGGGGGGGGCACGGGAATTTAATAAATAAATAAATAAAGCCCGCCAGCCCAGACTTACCCTTCTCTTAACCAAACCCAGACGCATCGCCTTGGCGTCGGCCGCTGCGTAGGTCATCCAGAGACCACTGTCCACGTGTTGCACGAAGCACATGGACTCTCCGTATTTGATATCCGGGGCGCCCATGCCTTCCACGTCTCGTTTGGGGGCCACGTCCAGCTTTTCCTGAACGAGAAAGAGAAGGAGCTGGCAGGCACGAAAGACCCAATCCATGCGTGAAGACCCAATGAAACTGAATTATTGCTAAAAGGCAATGCACAGGAATCTTCTCAACTAAGGTTAACAGCTGCTTGGCGTTAGATAAGAGTCAACGGAATTCAAGGGAAGTTGGACTTAGTTCGTTTGTGACTTTGAAGGGATTCTAGGCTGATCCCTCTTTTAACGTCCCCCCTCCCCCTAGTTTCTGCCATTCCTTCTCCTACAGGAGTAGAAATTCCAATGAAATCCCCTAAACCAGGGGTAGGCAACCTTGGCTCTTTTATGACTCGTGGACTTCAACTCCCAGAATTCCTGAGCCAGCATGGGGGAACTATGGCCCCCTCATGACTCGTGGACTTCAACTCCCAGAATTCCTGAGCCAGCATGGCTCAGCATGGAAACCTCTCCCTTTCCCCTCAGCATGGCTGGCTCAGGAATTCTGGGAGTTGAAGTCCATGAGTCATAAAAGAGCCAAGGTGGCCTACCTCTGCCCTAAACTGCTCCAAAATGTGGGGATATTTAAAACACAAACGTAGGGGGGCACCGCCTACTCACTACAAGCCCCTTTCAAAGAATGTCCCTGATGAAATTACCTAGTTGGGTAATGAAATGTCTGCAAGCAACCAAGCTGAGAGAGCACCAAGCACTCCCCTTCTGAAAAACCTACATTCGAGTTTCTCAATCTGGGTAATTCTAGATGTGTGGACTCGGAAGTTCCAGAATTCTCTGCAGCGAGTGTGCTGCTTGAGGAATTCTGGGAGCTGGTCCACAGCTCTGGAAGTCCCCAGAGTAGAGAAATGTTGCTTTACAGCCTAGCCTTTGGGCCCCTTTCAACCTCTCCAAGAGAACCGTAGAAGTTCTCATTCTTTAGAACAGTGTTTCCCAAACTTGACAATTTTAAGGCATGTGGACTTCAACTCCCAGAATTCCACAGCCAGCGTTGCTGGCTGTGGAATTCTGGGAGTTGAAGTCCTCATGCCTTAAAATGGTCAAGTTTGGGAAACACTGCTTTCGAAGGCCCTTCTGGGCAGGCTCAGCCCTTAACATGAGGAAACCTCCCACCTTGGAGACCCGGAAGCAGAACGACGTCACTTTGGTGTTGGCCTTCTCAGCATCCACCACAACCAGCTCTTTCTCCTCAGTCAGGGCCAAGTAGCGCCCCGTTGTGACATGACGGACACGAAACGGTTGACCCCATTTCATGTGGCTACCGCTCCAGCTGTAGGACAGAAGGAATCCCAGGTTTAACACTAAGAAAGACATTGTTTGGTTTGGTTTAGCCTGGGACGACGATGATTAGTTATCTCCTTATTTATGGCTTAGCACAGTGATGGCGAACCTTTTAGAGACCCGAGTGCCCAAACTGCAACCCCAAACCCACTTATGCATCGCCGGGTGCCGGGCGGGTGTGGCCCATTGGCTGAGCGTGGCTGCGGTGGTAACGGCAGACTGGGTGGGACTAAAAAGTTCGATCAATCAATTCCAACTTTGCAAGATTTTTTGTTTCCCCGCGAGAAGTTGAAATTGACTGATTGAACCTTTTTTTTTGCACACAACAGCGGCGTCCTAAAGCGAAAAGGTTTTATAAAAGCCAGCTGAAGGCCTAGGACTGGGGTGATGGCGCACGTGCCCACAGAGAGGGCTCTGAGTGCTGCCTCTGGCACCCGCGCCATAGGTTCGCCACCACTGGCTTAGCACGTCATAGTAGTCCCAATGAAGATGGCTTCCAAAAATGGAACTATTCCCTTCTAGTTGATCCCATAAGCCATGGATAAATTGTCATTTATTACTACGTGGATACAGACCAGCCTATTCCCAGTCAGATTTAATTTTCTGTTCTGCCCAAACGAGCAAACATCAGTTTGGCGTGAGAAGCTTCACAGAAGTCAATTTAGCGAAGAATGTTGAAAGGTCCAAGGCACGGAAGAAGATGGAAGACTAAAGCATGGAAAAACCAGCCTACCTGATGCGTAGGGGCTCCAGGCGCCAGAGTGATCGGGCCTGGGAACAGACAGCTCCTCCTTCATAGTTCACCACCCTGCAGAAGAAAGATTTAAAAAGAAGTGGGACTTAGCTACCAGATCCTTGAGTAGGATTCAGTGACCAAATCCCCACTGCAGGCAATGTTTTCCAAGGGACTTGTTGGTTTATGGCAGGAGTCTCCAACCTTGAAGACTGGGGGACGTCAGCTCCCAGAATTCCTCAGTCTGCTCAATTCCACCCACAACTTCTGGAGGCAAGTCATTCCCTGATTAGTTGTTCTAAGTGTCAGGGATTTCTCCTTAGTTCTAGGTTGCTCCAACACGAGGGATTTTTAAGAAGAGATTGGACAACCATTTGTCTGAAATGGTACAGTCCAACCTGAGAAGCGGGTTGGACTAGACCAGGGGTAGGCAACCTTGGCTCTTTTATGACTTGTGGACTTCAACTCCCAGAATTCCTGAGCCAGCCATGCTGGCTCAGGAATTCTGGGAGTTGAAGTCCGTGAGTCATAAAAGGGCCAAGGTTGTCTACCCCTGGACTAGAAGATCTCCAAGGTCTCATTCAACTCTGTTATTCTGTTCTGTTAAGGTCTGGTGTATTCTTCTCTGGATCTACTCAAGAGATCTACCTGCGCTGCTCTTCATTCTGGTCCGTGGTGGAGATGGTGAGGCATTCATCCATATGGCCATGGAAGAGGCGCATGACGTGGCCACCGGTCACACACCCTTAGGAGCAGAGAGAAGAGACAGCAGAGTGAGTAAACAACCATCTCCAGATCCTGAGATGACAACAGGGCAAGGCCCAAGGTCAACTCAGTCACCTCTGCAACACATCGGCTACCCTTACCCAAAATTCACCACATGATCTGAAACCTTTGAAAGCCAAAGGAGTCCCACCCCATCCCACAAAAAACGCTACGCACCTTCCTCGCAGCCAGAGCTGATGGGGTTCATGTTCCAAAGGGTTTGCATGAAGGAGGCATCGGCTTGAAGTTCTCCACTGGCAGTGGACAAGTGCTGGAGAAGACAAACACCATCCCACCTCAATGGTCAGGCCAGGCCAAAAGGAAAGAGCAGCGGAAGAAATTGGTGCAAGAGGTGGAGATTTTGCCCAAGTGTGTGTTTGTTTCCCAGAGTAAGCAACCACAACAATATGCTGAAGATGGTCTTTCACTGTGGTTAAGATGCTGACCTAATCACCAGGAAATGGTGAGTTCTAGTCCTGCCTTAGGCCTGTAAGCTGGCTGGGTGACTTTGGGCCAATCACCAGGAGACAGTGAATTCTAGTTCCGCCTTAGGAATGAAAGCCAACTGGGTGATTTTAGGCCAACCACCAGGAGATGGTGAGTTCTAGTCCTGCCTTAGGCCTGTAAGCCGGCTGGGTGACTTTGGGCCAATCACCAGGAGACGGTGAGTTCTAGTCCCGTCTTAGTCATGAAAGCCGATTGGGTGACTTTGGCCCAATCTCTCTGTCTCTCTTGACCCAACCCATCTCAAAGGGTCGTTATTGTGAGGAAAACAAGAGTAGGAAAGAATATTAGCTGTATCCGATATCTCCAGTTACGCCTAAAGCAACAAAGGTGTTGGATAAAAACGTAACAAATAAATAAATAATCCCTTTTCTTGAGGACTCTTGTTTCTCAACCCGAGCAACTTTACCTCAGGTGGACGTCGACACCTGGAATTCTGGGAGTTGAAGTCCATACCTCTTAAAAGTTGCCAAGAAACTCTGGCCTACAGCTCTCATCCCCCACCCGAACATCTGCCTTGAAGGCACCACCACCACCACCACCACCAAAGTGGGACACGTACCAGATACCGCTCAGAGGAAACACTGACGAGGATGAGGTCGTCCCCGACGCGCACCTTCTCCCCTTCCGACCGCTGCTTCGAGGCAGGGTGGATGGTCCACCAACAGGCTTCCCCTGCGGGCGAGAAGGGAGAATCGTGGGCAGCTATCAAGATGGCGGCCAAGAATTCAAGCACATTTTTCTACCATGCAGCATTCCTTCCCCGGGTCGCCCTACAATGACGGGCATTGTAGACCAGCCTATCAGAAGAGAAAGAGGACAGGCAATGCCCGGTGGTTTCGGAAGACGAGAAGAGGGCATCTTTCTATTCGATAGCCAATCATGCTTTGGCATCCCAAACAGCTGATAACTCCTTGTCCAAAGGAGAAGGAAATTAAATCAGGCCAATTATGCAAATTATGCACAGGGGAGGGGGGGTAAGGGCTTGCTATGGAATGCAATTTATAAAATATAGAACTCATGCAGATCACAAAGCTCTTGTTTCTACTCTGCACCCGGTTTCAGTTACAGGTTGTCCTCAACTTATGACAACAGGGGCCAGAATTTCCGTCGCTAAGCAAGGTGGCTGTTAAGTGAGCCGTGCCCAATTTTACAACCTGTTTTTTTTTTTTTTTTGCTATGGTTGTTAAACGAATCACCCAGTCGATAAGCAAAATCAGAAGCTGGCTGGGAAGGCCGCAAAGGGCGGTCACAGGACCCCAGGATGCTGCAATGGTCGTAAGTGTGAAGACTGGCTGTAAGTCCCCCTTTTTCCCGGTGCTGTCATAACCTTAAAAATTCACTAAACGAACGGTTGCAAGTCAAGGTCTGTCTGTACCTGGGTAGTTTGCTACTGAGGATGATAAGAAAATGGGAACAAGAAACAACAATGCATAAATTGTAGACTGCCCAAAGCATAAATAATGCATAAGTATAAGTGAATGTAAATAAATAAATAAAGTCTGTTTATTTCAGTGGTTCTCCACCTGTGGGTCGGGACCCCATTTGGGGTCGAACGACCATTTCACGGGGGTCGCCAAACAACGCAGTCCGCCATTTTTTCCCCCTTTTCCTTAGCTGTGCTACTCCCTTTTATTCTGCTGGCTTTTGAAAACCAATAGAATAGACTCTCTTGAATAGAGTCTAATTCTATTGGCTTTCCAAAGCCAATAGGAATTGTCCAGGCTGTCTCTGCCCTGCTGAGCCCGCCAAAAGTCCCATCCTGCAAACGGTGCTGCACCAGTTGAGTAGTCCTCGACTTACGACCGGTTGAGTACTCCTCGACTTACGACCAGTTGGGGCTCACGGCATTAAAAAGGTTGAGAACCACTGATTTATTTCTTTGTGTGGGACACAGAATAATTGGAATAGTCCTGTGTAGAGTCTGATACGTAAATTGTCCCCATCCCTTCGAAGCGTCCTGTAGATCGGGGTCCCCAACCCCCAGTCCGTGGACCGGTATGGGCTGTGGCGTACCAGCAACTGGTCCGCACAAACAAGCAAAGCCCCATCCGCGGGATGTAGGCAGCACACAAAACCACGCATTCTCTTGTCCGCGGAAAAACCTCTCTCCACGGAACCGGTCCCTGGTGCTCAAAAGTTTGGGGACCTGTGCCATAGATTCTGTAATGGACCTCTAATGGACTAGACTCATCTAGTCCCGAGGTCCTCAACCTATGGGCCGTGACCCTCTAGTGGGTGCGCGCACTCACCCCCCTTCGCGCCCACTTTGCCATGAGCGTTGCGCGTGCCACACCACATACCTGAAGCATCTTCTTGAAGGCCCACGTCAAAGGCGAGTTTATCCGTCAAGGAACGCGATGTGGTCAAGCAGCTTAAATACTAAACATTGGGAAGCAGAAAAGTTCCAAATTAGCTAGGATTCCTGGCTTATCCCAAATACAGAATCAGTACAAAAAACAGTTTAACTCTAACCAGGGCTCAAAAACAGGAGGAAGGAGCGTTATGTCTGTTTGCTGCCTTGAGTTATTTATAAATTAATAAAGGGTGGATGAAAATAAATTTAAAAAGGGAGGATTCCCACTTTTGACTTAAATCAACAATAGCTGTTTATTCCTGGACTGCGAACTTTGGTGCTAAATATTCCACCCTCATCCTCTTTGCATGATTACATGACTGAAGCCTTCATTTATTCCCCATTACCCTGCTAAACATCAAGCAAAGTAGCCTGATGGGAATTCTACTTTTTTTTTTTACTCCCAATTAAATCTGGAATGGTCCAATGTGGATCAAGGGTGTGTTAAGATTTGGCCCTTTCAACCTCATCTCTGTGGTCCTTCTGAACCATTGTCGCCTTTGAAAACCCAAAAGATAATTGGAAAAGAGTTAGATCAGACCCTGAGGAAGCCACTGCTTAGAGCAGTGGTTCTCAACCTTTTTAATGCCGCGACCCCCAACCGGTCGTAAGTTGAGGACTACTAACTGGTGCAGCACCGTTTGCAGAATGGGACTTTTGGCGGGCTCAGCAGGGCAGAGACAGCCTGGACAATGCCTATTGGCTTTTGAAAGCCAATAGAATTAGACTCTATTCAAGAGAGTCTATTCTATTGGCTTTCAAAAGCCAATAAAATAAAAGGGAGTAACACAGCTAAGGAAAAGGGGGGAAAAAATGGCGGACTGCGTTGTTTGGCGACCCCCATGAAATGGTCGTTGGACCCCAAATGGGGTCCCGACCCACAGGTGGAGAACCACTTGCTTAGAGGCAGACGCTTCTGAGAAGATAGGTTTGGCCTGATCCAGTGAGTTAATGCTAAAGTGTTAATTGCAAGGTCAACCAGCAACCAATTCATTCTGGGCTACTGAATCAAAGTGGTAGCCATGGGACATCTCAAACAAGTCATTCCAGCCAATGCTTGGCCGAAAGGGTGACCAGCCCAGACTTTCTGGAGTAGTGAACCTACCCCATAGCTATGGCTCTCCTAGGAACATTGACACAGAAGGCAAAGAACAGCCAGCACTGCCCCACCTCAGATGATCTCAGCTTCTTTACTTAGAACTTCAACTTGGCCTCCAGAACATCTCCCAGCCTTGTCAAACCTTGACGTTTACTTGGCCGAGAACTACATCCCAACTCCTAAGCCTTCCTTTGAGATTCCTTGCAATTTCTACTCCCTTAGTAGAGAACAGATGACTCAAAAGTTTGAAAATAAACCTGCTTGGCTTTGACCCAGAAAGGTCCTGGGTGCCGCTGTGTGCCAGCCCCACTCAGTTGGGCCAATGTAGAGTCACCTTGCCCTGTGCTGGAGCCCCCCAATCCTCTCCTGTCCTCCCCATGTCAGAATTTACAGCTTCCTTAAATTCCATTCCCTCTTACCATGCCGCTGTGGGAATGCCGGAGAAGAATAGCGTGTCCATAAAGCAGAGTCCGGTGTCCACCACCTTGTGAGGACTGGAGGATGACAAGGCAAAAGATAAATCCAAATCACACAGGGCATTTGACAGCCTTACCTGTGGAAGGTTGAACCTGAGCTCGCTCAGATCCATGCACCATCCCACAACAATTATCGCCAGTTTTTGGCTTTCCCATTGATTGACAAGATTCTAGACCTTGTGGTGAACGAAACGTTCAGAGGTAGGATTGAAACCTACTAACCAAAAGGCAAGAAGGCAACAATCTCTTAGTCAAGCTTGATCCTTGATTAATTCATGGAGGTCCATGTTGTTCTCTTGGCAATAATAATAGTTTTCCATTGGGTTTTTGTTTTGTTTTTTAAGATGTTGCTGATCTCCCATCCAAGCGACTAACCAGAACTGACCCCGCTTAGCTTTCTAAGATCAGCCAAGATTGAACAGATAGTGTAACTGCTTCAACTCAACATGTTAGGGCAGAGGTGGGCAGTTAATTTTCACAATGGGCCACGTGTGAAACTGGGACCCTCTGAACCAAGACAGCCAACTGTTCAACGTCACCCATGGTGCACAGCCAAGTTCTCCTCAGCACTGGGCTAAGACAGTGCAACAATTTGTTCCCCAAATTGCACGGAACCACAGAATTGTCCATTACCAGAAGGGACCATCCCATTCTGTGTTCATCTCCACTTGACATATCCCCACATAACGCAGGAGGTCTTCTGTACCACATATAATGCCCAAACTCAGTTAAAGCTCAAATGTCTATTGAGATTCTCAGTCATCCAGGTCATAGTTGTAACAAAAGTGTTTTTTTATTTTTGCCAAAGCAACTGGACTGGTTTTTGTTTGGAGGAGGAGGAGGAGGAGGAGGAGGAGGAGGAGGAGGAGGAGGAGGAGAAGAAGAAGAAGAAGAAGAAGAAGAAGAAGAAGAAGAAGAAGAAGAATAAGAAGAAGAAGAAGAATAAGAAGAAGAAGAAGAAGAAGAAGAAGAAGAAGAAGAAGAAGAAGAAGAAGAAGAAGAAGAAGAAAGTTGTTTTGCTTCCTATCCTGGAAGCTTCATCAGTTTCATCCTATCCCAATGAAGCTTCCACGATAGAAAGCAAAAGTGCTTTTTCGTCTTCCTCCTCAAAAAATCAGTCCAGTTGCCTTTGCAAAAATAAAAGCCACTTTTGACTCCGTCAAAGCTCAAGTCAGAATTTTCTCCTAAGGCTAAAATAGATTTCCTCTCAGGGAATAGGAATAAAGGTTGCTGTCCCCGTTAATTCATAGTAAACTGCTCTTAACTTATTGCTTGGAGAGATTTCCAGGACGTCCCAATCTTGCCTCCTTTAGCACGTGCCTCAAAATGTGGTCCCCACCCCCCTGGGGAGAGGTCAACTCCTGCATCTCATATCGCAAGGTGCATCCATCAAAGGATGGATATGTTTGAGCCACGTCTACACAGATGTGACCAGATTCTGACTCGCTGCAGAAAATGCCCAAAAAAACCCCAAACAAAACAAACAAACCGGAAGCTCCAAAGCACGCTCAAGAACTTCTAATTATTTAACGTATTCTTGCAGCCATAAAACTCACATCACATGAGCATGGACCCAACTGCTATGGAGCCATCCTAGTAGGCAATTAGGTCCAGATTATTGGGAGAAATAAGAGCCTTAAGAACAGAGCATCTGTAGTTCATACCAGCCTGAAACTGTTGCTGCAGAATTCAAATTATTGTAGGACACTGAATTTTTTTTAACGTTTTCTTCCTTGGGATCAAATTATCCAGAATAGGGCAGGATCCATATTCTCCTAGCTTAGCTACCTTGCAAAGTTGCTCCTTCTTCTAACCACCTCCATCTGGGTCCCTCTCCCCCCCCCAAATTTTATCCCAATAAAACAGCAAGAGAACCAATGTCCCCATTTGGTAGGTTCAATGTGGGTTGCTTGTCAATTAGGATTTCATGGATGTCCTTCCGCAAAACTGGAACGGGGTTGAGGGGTATGATCAGAGCCAAGCTGGCTTACATTCCGGGGTCCTCTTCATTCCTCTTTGAAAGGCTTTATGAACGTTTTCTGGACCTCAACGTAAAGTTGCTTCTGGATTCAAGGTTTTGATGAGTGAGATGAGGCAAACCATGTCCCATCCCGGGAGAGTGCTCACCATTTCCAGGATAGAGAGTTTCCACAATCAGCAGTAACTCTCCCTTGCATCCCTCCGTGGTCAAGTACCACGTTTGTTTTGTCCCACTCCATTCTACACCCAACCACACCAGCAGAGGTTTGCCCAGAAGGAAAGAGGAGTTCACAGATAAGAACCATGCAGTGACGTGAGAAGGGACACAGGGACAAATCTGGGAAACCACAACCATCACTGAAGAACTCCAACAGGAAGGAAGATGGGTTGAAAACGTGGAAGAAGGAAGAAGCAGGAGGACGAGGAGGAGGAACGAAGGAAGGAGATAAAGATTACTGAAGGGAGAGGACAAGGGGATCCCACCTAGTTTGCCACAAGGAACACCCACAAAGAACCCATCGCTAAGAACTGTGGGGTTGGCAAGCTTTCCCGTCCCCCCAACTTCGTAAACTGTGATATTGCTCTATATTTCCATAGGAATTCACAACTTCTCCAAAGCTTTGATTCACAGAGGAGAACTGGCCTGTGACCAGAATTGGACAGTTTATGGGAAGGGGACATGACAAAACGCAAAACAAAACCAGGCCCACTCCAGATCCTGCTGTCATGGTGAGAATGCTGGCTCAGTTCTGGGAGATGTAACTCGATATATCTGAATGGTAGCTGATGGCTAGCATAACGTAAAAGAAAGGCACCTTAATTAAGTATCTGGGGGCTCCGTGTCATGTGTGGAAGATCAGGTCCACATCTAAAAGTCCAATTCAACTGATTTATTGCTAATCACCCCTACGCAAAGGGAATCTTCTCAAACTAATGGTTAACACCTGCTCGGGATTAAATAAGGGTCTGTAGAAGATTACCAGGCTGAACCCAAGGGCGAAATCAACCACAACATTAGTCTGGAATCCCTACACCCCACTAAAAGAGACCCGAGTCCAGCCCCCCCACTTGAAGTCTGTTGATTCTTCTCTGGCGCCAATTTGCACTGACCATTAAAGATGAGGTTCTTATGTATAGGTTGCAGGGAATAAATCCTCAGGGCTTATATAAACTATCCTGGTTCCTGGTTTCTTGATAGGGTCAATGGAATTCAAGGGAGGTTGGACTTAGTTGACGACGTAAGGATTCTAGGCTGATCTCTCTTTTAACTCCGCCCTGCTACTTTTTCTCCTACACCCTAGGAGCAGAACTCCTGTTTGTATGGAGTGGGGGATAGAGGGTTTTAAGAGGCCACAGGCCTGTCTTACCATTTGCAGGTACTTAGCATGCACAGTTCACCCTTCAAGGCATCTCAACGCTCTTTCCCAAATGGGCCCTTGACTCCTGACGTAGCGTGAACAGTCTGAAATGTCCTTCAAACCAAGTTCTGTCCTTCTAGGTTAATGCCTCCCTTCCTCCTCCTCCCTCCGGCAAATCAACTGTCTTCTTGAAACCTGTCCCTTGTTTATTATGGGCTGAATCTGAGGTGGTGGGAACCCCGAGAAGGAAAGCGGGAACTGGGAGGCACACACCAAAACAGGGTAGGGAGAAGGTGGGGGCAAAGAGGTTTAGAAGGAAAGGCACGAGGAGATGGGATCACAGCAGCGGTTGAATGACCTACCCACTTGTCCAAGTCAACACCCTAGAGGGTCAGTCGGCAGATTTGAGAAGCCAAAGAAAAGAAGAGGAAGACAAGATGAACCATTGATGATTTACGGGCCAACAAGCATCGCGGGAGACCTGTGGCTTTGCTGGATGTCTCGCTTCGCCCCCTAAAAGGACCCCCACCTTCCATTCATTCACCATTCAAGATGTCCGTTGGGTTCTCCCCAATGGGAGAAAGCTGAGAACAGACCCAGGACGTCCTCAGCCTCAAGTGAAGACCATGGGATCAAAACCAAGAAGTGACACCCTGAGCAAAGTCATGTTCACTTAACGGCCAGGTTACTAACTTATCAACTGCAGGGATTCGCTTAGCAGCTGAGGCCAGAAAGGTCGTAAAAGGGGGCCAAACTCACTTAACAAATACCTCACTTTAACAACAAAAATGTTGAGCTCAATTGTGGTCGTAAGCCAAGGACTCCCAGTATAACCTTATGATAAAGGTAGAGCTGGCCCTCCTGGGTGTGCTTCTTATCTGGACTACCTCACAAGGCTGGCACGTATACATAGCTTTTGTGCCGGACACACGAAAGAGAGGCTCATTTGCTCCCTCTAGTTCAGAGGTAGGTAACCTTGGCTCTTTTATGATTCGTGGAGTTCAACTCCCAGAATTCCTGAGCCAGCATGGGGGAACTATGGCCCCTTCATGACTTGCGGACTTCAACTCCCAGAATTCCTGAGCCAGCATGAGGGAATCTTTGGCCCCTTCATGACGTGCGGACTTCAACTTCCACAATTCCTGAGCCAGCATGGCTCAGCTTGGAAAACTCTCCCTTTCCCCTCAGCATGGCTGGCTCAGGAATTTTGGGAGTTGAAGTCCACGAGTCATGAGGGGGCCAAAGTTTCCCTCACACTGGCTCAAGAATTCTGGGAGTTGAAGTCCACGAGTCATAAAAGAGCCAGGGGGGTAGGCAAACTCGGCTCTTTTACGACTCCAGCATGGCTCAGCATGGAAACATCTCCCTTTCCCCTCAGCATGGCTGGCTGAGGAATTCTGGGAGTTAAAGTCCATGAGTCATAAAGCGGCCTAGGCCCAGGCCAGAGGTAGGCAACCTTGGCTCTTTTATGACTCGTGGACTTCAACTCCCAGAATTCCTGAGCCAGCTTGGCTCAGCATGAAAACCTCTCCCTTTCCCCTCAGCATGGCTGGCTGAGGAATTCTGGGAGTTGAAGTCCACGAGTCATAAAAGAGCCGGGAGGGTAGGCAACCTCGGCTCTTTTACGACTCCAGCATGGCTCAGCATGGAAACCTCTCCCTTTCCCCTCAGCATGGCTGGCTGAGGAATTCTGGGAGTTAAAGTCCATGAGTCATAAAGCGGCCTAGGCCCAGGCCAGGGGGAGGCCACCTTGGCTCTTTTATGACTCGTGGACTTCAGCTCCCAGAATTCCTGAGCCAGCTTGGCTCAGCATGAAAACCTCTCCCTTTCCCCTCAGCATGGCTGGCTGAGGAATTCTGGGAGTTGAAGTCCACAAGTCAGGAAGGGGCCAAAGTTTCTCCCATGCTGGCTCAGGAATTCTGGGAGTTGAAGTTCACGAGTCGCAAAAGAGCCAAGGTGGCCTACCCCTGCTCTAGTAAGATACTTGTAGCTCTCTTGAATACACAGACATACATTCTCATCCATGGTCTGATCTCACACCAAGAGCTAGCCTTCTAACTTACTGCCCGCAAAGGAAGGACATTTTTTCCCATTCTTACCTCCACGCCGGCTTCCACGGTATTGGCCAGCATTTCCTGCAGGGCTCGTACGGACAAGGATTGTTCCAAAATGAAGCAACATATTGCCAGATCTGGGGGGACTTTCTGTGTGGGGATAGAAAACCCGGTTTGTTTCTATTGGCCAAGTTTTACAACCGATTTGTCACCTTTTAAGGTAGTACACCGTAAAACTTTGCAAGCTCGTCAAAAGTCCAAGACTTGATTCCAGTTTGGTTTAGCGGGCAGGGTCCCGGGTTAGAAAGCTAGAGATCGTGAGTTTTAATCCCACCTTAGCCATGAAAGCCGGCTGGGTGACTTTGGGCCAATCACCAGGAGATGGTGAGTTCTAGTTCCGCCTCAGAAATGAAAGCTGGCTGGGTGACTTTGGGCCAATCACCAAGAGACGGGAAGTTTTAGTCCCGCCTTAGACATGAAAGCCAGCTGGGTGACTTTGGGCTAATCACCAGGAGGCTCTGAGTTCTAGTTCTGCCTTAGGCACAAAAGCCGGCTGGGGTGTCTTTGGGCCGGTCCCTGCTTCTGAGCTCAACCGACCCCCCAGGTTTGTTGTTGTGGGGATAACAGGAGTAGGAAGGACTGCGATGAATGCTCATTGCCTTGAGTTACTTATAAAATCATAAAGCAGGTTAAAAATCTAATAAATCTAATAAATGATAAATCTGGTCAATCCATCTGTGGAAAGAAAGCCACGTTCTCCAGATGGATAGACTTCCATAGCTAATTCCCAGTATGAAAAGCCAACCTAGCAGGTGTTGTTCATGCACCTTTCCAAGCCACCCACCTGTGACACCTGCCTCACTACATACCTGAGCGTTAGAGGTAGGTTCCAGAAAACAGAGCCGATTTCCAAAGCCTTCGGCAGCCAGACATAACTTCATCTGCTCGTTGAAGACTACGGCGGAACACTGAAGGACAACCTCATCATCCTATGGGAGAAAAAATTGTTTGGAATTATAGATGTTAAAAGGCGAAAGATTTATACGATCCGAAGAGAAACCAGAGTAGAACATGGGATAATTTTTACCAATGGTTAGGAAAACGAACTAATGAGAAATGAATGTGTTATGTTATTTTGAATATATATTAGTAAGAAGAATGATATGCATTAATTGATACTGTTTATGATTGTTAATTATACTTATTACAGTTACTTATTACTATGTCAACTATTGTTAACTGAACATATGTACCCAGACAATAGTCTGTTGGCTAAAGATTGAAAATGTTATTGGGGGATAACCCCAGTGTTGACCCCAACCCCCTCCCAACACCAATCCTGATCCCAACCCCACCCTAAACCTTAATCCTTATCCCGATCCTATTCTATCCTATAAAACTCAATAAAAAATTTTTAAAAAAAGAATTATAGATGTTCAAGGTTACGTCGATTGGAATTCCAAAACCAGACTGTTTCTCTCCGATTGTGTTTCCCCGTGGCTGGCTGGGGAATACTGCGAGTTGAAGGCTACTCATCTTAAAAGTTGCTAAGACTGAGAAACAATGCTCCTGCCCACACATGTGCGGTCAACTTATTGTGGTTATCTTTCTTCTCCCCTCCCCTGTCTAAAGCATATTATTACACCAAATCATGAGGACTAGCAACCCGAGTGCTCAAATTACCCTGAGATAGGTTTTTTTTAAAGTTTATTATTTCAAAGGTGTGGTCATAAATCAAAATGTTATTTCTCTGGGACATGCATGCTCTTTATAGCCAGACCGGTTGCAATATGGTTTATTTTATTTATTGGTTTTATGACTCTGGACGGTGTACAATATAAAACAAAACAAAAAACAATGAAGAAAAAAAACCTCAAAAACCCCACCCGGTAACAATAGGCATTCATTCCGTTCTGGTTCATTTCTAAAATGTGTACTGAAGCGATCAAAATCCCGGTTTGCAGGAATGTGCCTCTAAGAGCCGCATGACCTTAAAAAAAGAATCCAATAGTAAAGCATTTATTTACGGATAATTTCTGTCCTAAGAAAAGTTCTCCCATCAGAAAAGTGAATGAAAACCTTTGTGCCAGTTGACTTTTTGTTGCATGAGCTGGCTCAATTCATTGCAGTGGTCTCTATACCTAGGATTCCCTGTGTAAACTGTGAATCATAGTTTAGCTCTAAGTATACTTCACATACAGTACACATAGGTTACAAGATGGTGGCTGTAGCTACCGTGCCTGTTCCCAGCTGGTTCAAATTTCAGCACATAAATGAGTTGGGAGAAGACATTTCAACAAAGGGAAAACACAAATAATAATAATAAACAGACAAGCACTTGCTACACAACACCCCAGACTTAGCCATTGTTGACAAGCAAGATAAAATAAACTGGATAGTGAACATGGCAATGCCTGGAGACAGCAGAATAGAAGAGGAAGAACTGGAGAAGATAACAAAATACAAAGAAAATAGAAACTAATCAAGGAGAGAAACCAACTGAGAACTAAGGAAAAATTTCCTGATAGTGAGAACAATAAATCAGTGGAACAACTTGCCTCCAGAAGTTGTGGGTGCTCCAACACTGGAAGTTTTTAAGAAGAGATGGGACAACCATTTGTCTGAAATGGTTGGACTAGAAGACCTCCAAGATCCCTTCCAACTCTGTTATTCTGTTTTGTCATTCTGTCGTTCAATAGATCGACTCTGGCAACGGAAAGCAACCGTAGTACCAATAGCTGCCATGGGTGCCGTCCCAAAACATCTGGAGCATCACTTGAACATCTGGAGCATCAGCATTGACAAAGTCAGTCAATCGCAAAAGGCAGCTTTGCTCAGAACAGCGTACATCCTGTGAGGAGATCCTCAAGACCACCAAACAATACCTGCCTCTCCCAAAAATGCCCAATCCAGTCTAAACACCTGGCTGACACCGTAATCTATGAAACTTGCATGTCAGCAGACTCCAAACGACTCTGGGCGACTCACGACACTGAAACGAAGAAGTTACAATAAAATCCAAGAACGTGAAAAAGGAAGATAAACTGCTTTTCCTCCAATCGCTGCCGGATAAAACAGAATAAAGATCACATTGCATAAAGCTTCTGGGCTAGAAAGTCCATTTTTCAAAATGGGCTTTTGGTCCTTCAACCCTTCCCCGTCCCACACCCAACATCAGAATCAAAGGGGTGTTTCAAAACCGGCTTCATTAATGACTGTCGAACTGGAGTTTCAAAAGGAGAAGATTTCTGATCAGCCCAGCTCCCATAACTGGCAGCTCCATCCATCAAGGGCACCGAAAGGAACCTGCAGCACCAGGGCAGAGAAGTAAAGAGCTGGGAAGGCAGGTATGTTCCAGCCAAAGAGCCGCGATGCACAACCAAGGATGGAGACCTCGGAACGCAGCCACGATGGGAAGGTGACTCAGGAACTAGGACATCAGCATCCTTCTTCCAGCCTTGACAGATGCTTCTCCACCGTGCTGGTGTAGGCAATGCAGGCCAAAGAGAACCCTTGACTTACAACCATAATAATAATAATAATAATAACGCCAATCAATTTGAATGTTCACTTCTGAGGTTCACATCTAATGAATAATAATAATAATAAGGGATCTTGGAGGACATCTAGTCCAACCCCCTGCTCAGGCAGGAAACCCTATCCCATTTCAGACAAATGGCTGTCCAGTCTCTTCTTAAAAACTTCCAGTGTTGGAGCATTCACTGCTTCTGGAGGCAGGTTGTTCCACTGGTTAATTGTTCTCACTTTTAGGAAGTTTCTCAGTTCTAGGTTGCTTCTCTCCTTGATGAGTTTCCATCCGTTGCTTCTTGTCCTGCCTTCAGGCGCTTTGGAGAATAGCTTGACTCCCTCTTCTTTGGGGCAGCCCCTCAAATATTGGAACACTGCTGTCATGTCCCCCTTTGTCCTTCTCTTCATTAGACTAGACATACCCAATTCCAGCAACCGTTCTTTGTATGTTTTAGCCTCCAGAGTCTCAACATCTTTTTTACACTGTGGTGACCAGAACTGGATGCCGTATTCCAAGTGTGGCCTTACCAAGGCATTGTAAAGTGGTATTAGTACTTCACGTGATCTTGGCTTTTTTGGCAGCTGCAGCACAGGGCTCATATCTAAGTGATGGTCCACTAGGACTCCAAGATCCCTCTCACAGTTGCTACTATACTACATCTGTGGATTTGGGTTTTTTTTGCCTAAATGTAGAACCTTACCGAGTGGCCATTCCAGGTTACAACGGCATTGAAAAAAGTGACTTAGGCATTTTTTCCTATTAGCACCATTGCAGCATCCCTGCAGTCACGCCATTAAAATTCGGATGCTTGGCCACTGGTTCGTATTTATGACGGTTGCAGCTGCAACCCTTCTTTTAGTGACCATTATTAAATGGCAACAGACCTGGAAAAGCGACCTAGGACCACTTTTCACGCTTACGACCGTTGCGAGTCACATGGTCAAAATCCGGATGCTCAGCAACCGGCTCGTATTTACAACGGTGGCAACGTCCCGGGGGGGGGGGTGGTCACGCGATCCTTTCTGACCAGCAAAAGTCAGTGGGAAAAGCCGGATCCATTTTTACAACCCTGCTACTCACATAACGACAGCAGCTCTTCGTTCAACTGCCGTCAACATGAAAGGCCGTAAAATGGGGACTTGTCTCACTTAGGAGCAAAAATCTGAGGCTTTGGAGGACTGCCTGCAATTTCGTTATTGTAAGCTTTTCATTTTGGGAAACTGAACACAATGCTTAATAAAAAAGTATTAAGTAAATCTATTTTTTAAAAAAATCTCAAATGTGCCCTGATCTACCTTCTGTACCCTGCCCCCCCAGACCCTGCTCCACCCCTCTTATTCCATCTGGCTGACCTCCAAGCCAAGCTGGCTGGCCTCCCATCCTGTCTTTTTCAGCCCCCTGCAGATCAGGTTCCTTGGCAGCTTATTTTTGCCCTGGGAATGTGCCACCATCAGCTGTGGCTTGCGCAAAAAAGCAACCCTGCCCTCTCACAAGCCCCGGCTGAGCTTGGGGCGGGGGCGGTCTGTTAAACCACCCACCCACCCACCCAAAATATGGGAAAGGGGCTCAACCACATTGCTGGCTGGGGAATTCTGGACGTTGAAGTCCGGACACCTTAAAAGTCTCCGAGTTTTAAGGAAACCAGCGTTCTAGGTAGCTCCAGCCAACTCACCACTTATGGACCGCTTTCAAACTCCCCCACCCCACCCCACAGTTCTGTAACCTGAGTTCAAACCAACCCACAAGAGGAGGGGGTGGGTTTTTTGAGGTTTTTTGAGCCGGAGGGGGGGAAACAATTGAGAAGAAAATTGCGCTGGAAACAGAAAGATCAAACTTCCATCCTTACAAGCTTCCTTCCCCCACCCGCCCTCATGTTCCCCCCCCCTCTTCATTCACCGTTCCCATGGGCCTGGGGAGGGGAAATGGGGTATTTTTGGTCTCTGCACCTGTTCGAGGCATGCCTACAACTCTGGGTAAGCACATAGCTTAGAGCCCTGGAACTTGCTGACATACAAACACACTCACATATGCACACATGCCGTGCAGACCTCTCAAGATTGACTGTGGGGCGACAACAGAGCCGAGGGCACACTCCCACCCCAAATAGCATGGAATAAAAGTTGTGGAAAAGAAGGACCGCGTCAACTCAAGATACCCAGCGGCGTAACATTGCATCTGTTGTTTTTTTTTTCCTTCCCTTTTTAAAACTACAGCCGTTGAGCGATTCATCGTGGAGTTTAAATATTTCCAAAGTCTCCAAGTCCCCTTTACTCTTTTTTTTTTGGGGGGGGGGGGGGAGGGAGACCAAAAAGACCTTCTATGTGATTAACCAATGAGGATGATTGGATATTAGCTATCAGAAACCAGTACACTGCACAAAGTTTATATATATATATATATATATATATATATATATATATATATATATATATATATATATATATATATAAAAAATTACTAGTAATTAGTAGTTTGGGAATAAACACAAACTCTAGAACTGAAATGCAATGGGTACCCTAGATGTCATCCAATCCAATCCCCTGCTCAGTGCAGAATGACTAGAGCTGGATTTTGCAAACTTGGCAATGCTAAGATGTATGGACTTCAACCCCAGAATTCCCCAGCCAGCATGGGGGTTGAAGTTTACACATCTTAAAGTTGTCAAGTATGAAAAACACTTTACTAGAGCATCTCTCTCTCTCTCTCTCTCTCTCTCTCACACACACACACACACACACACACACACACACGCAGAGAGAATGAGAGAGAGAAAAACAGAATGAAAGAGACAATAAGAGAGAGTATGAGAGAGAATGAGAGAAACAGAGAAACAGAATGAAAGGAGAGAGAGAGAATAAGAGAAAGAGAAAGAGAGAGAGAGAGAGAGAGGTCTGTTTGAAGCCCTTTAAGCAAAGGAGAACTCACTTCATCACGCAGAGTGTTCTTCGGGCTAATTGCTCACATTATTTGATAAAGATAAGGACTTAGTTCCCTTAGCCCTGAAGATGCTGGGTCACGAAAACCACCAAGTTCAGAGAGCACCAAGGACCCCTCATTTCAACCCTGAGCTATAAATATTCTCCTTTATTGGTACTTAGCTCCCTGCAATAAAACCATACAATAATTTCTTTGGAATCCTTGTTGCTGCCTGAGCTTGATTGCTTTCTTGCAGCCGTTTCAGGATCCAGCTACGTAACGTCATCAGTGCTATGTTGACAAAGTTGACAGAGAGAGCAAACCCCACACATCCCTCTAGCACTGGTGATGTTACCTAGTTTGGTAATGAAACGTCTGCAATAAAACACCTAAGCTCAGAGAGCACAAAGGAGCCCACAGTCCTCCTCCTCCTCCTCCTCTTCTATAACCCCCCCCTCCCTTCTAGCACTGATGATGTAACCTAGTTGGGTCATGAAAATGTCTGCAAGAAAGCCACCCAGCTTAAAGATCACCAAGGACCCTTCATTTCAACCCCATTTCAAATGAGGATGTGAGATTCCCTCCCCTCTTTGCAGTTGCAATCCCAAACTCAACCTCAGCCTGGAGAATGCTATCAAAAGATGATCCAGCTCAGCAGCTTCCAATTTTGGCTGCTGGGCTAAAATATCATCCTGATGGGAGTTCATCCCCTCTTCATACCTTTAATTGCTGCTCACTTCCTTGTCCGAACTCTCTGGCAAAATCTCCACACTGCACTAACCCCTGGTATGTTTAATTTCTTTGCAACAAATCACAACAACCTAAGATAGAATATAAGCCACGGATGATGGTTTACAGGCCTCAGTAGCCTATATCACAGTTCAGATCAAAACCTAACCAGCGCCACGAGGGAAGACTTAGGGAGACACGTGCCTCAGTTTCTCTCTCTCTGGAAACAGACACTCTCTCTCAGCCCTAAGAAGGCAGCATTGGCTAACCATCTTTGAAAATGTTACGAAGAAAACTGCAGAGACTTCCCCAGGCAGATTCCAGGAGTTTAAGAGTGTCTTGGACTGGGACAGCAGTTGCGGTCCTAAACCTGAGAAGGCAGTTTATAAGGAACAGCCCTCAGCTGCCAACCTGAAATAAATAAAGTTAGTAACCGGAGAAGCCGCCATGCAGGCCCCCGTTTCCCTGGGACTCGCTGTGGAAGCAAAAGATACGATTTTGAAGAAGCAGGGGAGAAAAAGAAGGGATGGTTTTGAACTCGGGGATTGGAAGAGACTCCTGAGAACTCCGTGGGGAGCCAAGAAAAAAGACACGGACGGATCCCGGAACAAATCAGTCCAGAATTTTTACCCGAGGGACAAATACAAGGCTAAAATTGTCCTTTGGACACATTGTGCAAAAACCCAAGTCTCTGGAGAAGGCTTTCAGGGAAAGGAAGGGAGGGAGGAAGGAAGGAGAGGGAGGATGGGAAGAAGGAAGGAAGGAAGGAGAGGGAGGATGGGAAGAAGGAAGGAAGGAGAGAAGGAAGGAGGGAGGGAGGAAGGAGGGAGGATGGGAAGAAGGAAGGAGGGAGAGAAGGAGGGAGGGAGGAGGATGGGAAGAAGGAAGAAGGAAGGAAGGAGAGGGAGGATGGGAAGAAGGAAGGAAGGAGAGAAGGAAGGAGGGAGGGAGGGAGGAGAGGGAGGATGGGAAGAAGGAAGAAGGAAGGAAGGAGAGGGAGGATGGGAAGAAGGAAGGAAGGAAGGAAGGAGGGAGGGAGGGAGGAAGGAGAGGGAGAATGGGAAGAAGGAAGGAAGGAGAGAAGGAAGGAAGGAAGGAAGGAAGGAAGGAAGGAGAGGGAGGATGGGAAGAAGGAAGGAAGGAGAGAGAGGATGGGAAGAAGGAAGGAAGGAGAGAAGGAAGGAGGGAGGGAGGGAGGAGAGGGAGGATGGGAAGAAGGAAGGAAGGAAGGAAGGAAGGAAGGAAGGAAGGAAGGAAGGAAGGAGAGGGAGGATGGGAAGAAGGAAGGAAGAAGAGAAGGAGGGAGGGAGGGAAGAAGGAAGGGAGAGGGAGGGAGGAGAGGGAGGAAGGAGGAGGGTGGAAGAAGGAAGGAAGGAGAGAGAGGATGGGAAGAAGGAAGGAAGGAGAGAAGGAGGGAGGAGGGAGGAAGGGGAGGATGGGGAAGAAGGAAGGAGGGAGAGAAGGAGGGAGGAGGAGGATGGAAGAAGGAAGAAGGAAGGAAGGAGAGAGAGGATGGAAGAAGGAGGAAGGAAGAAGGAAGGAGGGAGGAAGGAGGGAGGGAGGGGGAAGAGGAAGGAAGGAGAGGAGGAGGGAAGGAAGAAGGAGAAGGAGGGAGGGAGGGAGGAAGGAGAGGGAGAATGGAAGAGGAAGGAAGGAGAGAAGGAAGGAGGGAGGAGGGAGGAAGGAGAGAGAGGATGGGAAGAAGGAAGGAAGGAGAGAAGGAAGGAGGAGGGGGGAGGAGAGGGAGGATGGGAAGAAGGAAGGAAGGAAGGAAGGAAGGAAGGAAGGAGAGGGAGGATGGGAAGAAGGAAGGAAGGAGAGAGAGGATGGGAAGAAGGAAGGAAGGAGAGAAGGAAGGAGGGAGGGAGGGAGGGAGGAGGGAGGAAGGAGGGAGAGAAGGAAGGGAGGAGGATGGGGAAGGAAGAAGGAAGGAAGGAGAGAGAGGATGGGAAGAAGGAAGGAAGGAGAGAGGAAGGAGGGAGGGAGGGAGGAGAGGGAGGAGGGAAGGAAGGAAGAAGGAAGGAAGGAAGGAAGGAAGAAGGGGAGGGAGGGAGGAGGAGGGAGAATGGGAAGAAGGAAGGAAGGAGAGAAGGAGGAAGGAAGAAGGAAGGAAGGAAGGAGAGGGAGGATGGGAAGAAGGAAGGAAGGAGAGGATGGGAAGAAGGAAGGAAGGAGAGAAGGAAGGAGGAGGGAGGGAGGAGAGGGAGGATGGGAAGAAGGAAGGAAGGAAGGAAGGAAGGGAAGGAAGGAAGGAAGGAGAGGGAGGATGGGAAGAAGGAAGGAAGAAGAGAAGGAGGGAGGGAGGAAGAAGGAAGGGAGAGGGAGGGAAGAGGGAGGAAGGAAGGAGAGGAGAGAGGGAAGGGAGGGAGGGAGGAGAGAGGGAAAGAAGGAGGAAGGGGGAAGGAAAGGAAAAAAGAAGGAGGAGAAAGAAAAGAAGACGGAAGACGACCATGGCAAGGTGGAGGGACTTAATAACAGCAGCAATATCCCAAACCTACTTTTCCAAAAGGCAACCGGACGTTCTTGGTATTTTTCCTTGAAAACATTTCACTTTTCATCCGAGAAGCTTCTTCAGTTCTGAGGAAGGTTTTTGAACGAGAAGCAAAACATTTTCAAGGAAAAACAAAACGCGAGAAAATCCAGTTGCCTTTTGGAAAAGCCGCTTTGCAACAACCACAACCTGGATAGTTGAGAACCTCCGTAGACAACAGCCGCCATGGTTACATCCCTGGGAAACCTGAACATCCAACAGGGGCAAATGTCCCGGGGAGAAAATCTTGCTCTGGGGTGGCTCAGAGTCAACATCAACTTGATGGACACATCAGCTGCCAAGGCCAGACTTGGGAAAAACATCAGCTTTACCGTGGCGTCTAGGCAGGACCAAACACGTCTCCTGGATGGGCACGCGTGTCCATCCGCACGTGCCGTCCCACTTGCAAGTGACACGTACGACGTCTCTGTGCTGCTGCACAACATCTGCTTGAGATGCAGATGTTGGAAGCTCTCGACCCCTCTGAGGTCCCAGCAGCAGTGGGTCCCTGCCTACAAAAAATGCAGCAGCTGGAATCTCTCAGCCTGCACGCCAGTGGAATTGGGGAGCCAACAGCTGGATGAAAACAAGTGCTGGGGGGGGGATAGGCCTTAGGCTCCTCATGAGCTAGAACAGAGGCCCCCAACCTTTTGGGCACCAGGGACCAGTTCCATGGAGAGAGTTTTTCCATGGACCGGAGGGTGCGTGGTTTTGTGTGCTGCCTGCATCCCATGGATGGGGCTTTGCTTGTTTGTGTGGACCGTTTGCTGGCATGCGGTTTGCTGGCATACCGGTCCACAGACCATGGGTTGGGGACCCCTGAGATAGAAGATGGTCATCCAAGGCCCAGCAAGATTCACCCGTCTCGGGGGAGGGGGCAGAGGAAGAGGAGGAGGTGGAAGCAGAATCGAATCTAGCACCCTCCACTAAGTCCTGGGACACCACCTGTTCTCAGGATCCATCTGCCTGGGAATAGGAACAGACTCTAATTTTAGTGTCACACAGTCCCAGCGGGGAAGAAAAGAGGGCAAAACTCCAACGGCAGAGCTAAGGGGTGGAAAAAGATAGACCTTTCCTAGCCATGGCTGTTCTGGATTCCAGTATTTTGGGTCCCACTTGGTTTCATCGGCCTGCCCGTCCCGGTTATTCCCAAATCCGCCCAGCTGATTCCCAGAAAAGTGGAGCAACAAGGCCGCAGTTGGCCAGGAAGCTTCTTTGCCCGCAATAAAAGTGAGCCACAGACGTGCCTGCCTCCGTTGGCTGCGGAGAGGACGCCACAAGGTTGTGTGAATGCGGGCAGAGGGAGATGGGTGAGATTGCTCCCCCCCACCACTCTTGCCTGGCCATCAACACCCCAAGTAGGCAGGCCCACCCCAGATATCAAGGGGGTTGTGCGACCCCCCCCCCGGCTCCTCCCCTCCCCTCCCCTGGGCTGCCCAACTGTTGGGCCCAGAAACCAGCCCTTGCAGAGGTTTTGCCCCTGGAACAGCCCTCCGTCCAGCCATGTCCCGCTAGGACCCCCTCTGAAGAAGACGACAGGGTGGGGGTAGGATCACTCCGATTAAAAGCCCCCAACCCAAATCCGTCTCCCCAGCAGGGAAACCAAAGCACTGGGTCAGCCAAAGGGCACCAACTGCCTGGACTGAATTTGGGGGCAAGCGTGTCCTGGTCTCGGGTTCACATATTCACATACCACCACCACCACCCCCCGGGAAATTCTTACTCCCAACTTTTGTCCGACCTTGTTGAAGTCTGCCTTCCCTCCCTCCCTCGCCACCCCGCTTTCCTCTCCACTTCGCCAAGGCTGCCCTGACTGTCTCAACTGGGGTCCTACACTAGGAGCCCCTTTTCCACCTTGGCACAGCCCGGAGAGAGAACTCTCACCCGGCTAGGAGGGCTGGGGGAGGGGGGGGCTCTCTGGGCAGGGCGAGCCGGCATTGCCCTTGTCTTGACTTGGCCCCCCACCTGTTCGTGCACCCCAATTCCTGGGCGCCCCTTCCAGCCAGTCCCTTCTTCTTCCTCCTCCTCCTCCTCCTCCTCTGTGCCCCCTAGTTCAGCGTCCCCCAATTCCTGGACGCCCCTTCCAGCCAGCCCCTCCCTCCTCCTCCTCCGTACCCCCTAGCTCAGCGTCCCCCAATTCCTGGACGCCCCTTCCAGCTGACCCCTTCCACCTCCTCCTCCTCCGTGCCCCCCAGCCCAATGCCCCCCAATTCCTGGATGCCCCTTTTAGCAGGCCTCCCCTCCTCCTCCTCCGTGCCCCCAGCCCAGCGCCCCCCAATTCCTGGGTGCCCCTTTCAGCTGACCCCTTCCTCCTCCTCCTCCTCGCCCCCCAGCCCAGCGCCCCCCAATTCCTGGGTGCCCCTTCCACCCAGCCCTCCCTCCTCCTCCTCCTCCGTGCCCCCTAACCCAGCGCCCCCCCAATTCCTGAACGCTCCTTCCCTCCGACCCTTTCCTCCTTCCCCCGGCCTTCCTCCTCCTCCTCCTCGGCGCCCCCCAGCCCGGCTCACCGTCCGCAGAAACTGCACATCGTCCTCCCCCTCGCCGCCTCCTTCGGCCATGGCTGCGCGGGCTGGGCTGGGCGGCGGGGTCGGCGGCCCTGAGCTGGCGGTGCGGGCGCAGCTGCCGGGAGCTCCTGCGGAGACACTCACCGCGCGTCCCGGCTCCGGCAGCAGCCCCAGCCGGCCCCGCCCCCGGCCCGCCCCTAGGAGGAGGAGGGGGGGGAGGAAGGCGAGACGGCCGCCGCGAGGCTGTTCGCCGGTGCTCCGCCGCCCAGTGGAGCCTGCAGCGTCGGGAGCAGTCTACCGTGGCCGGGCAGGCCAAGCGGGGCGGCTGCTCGGAGCAGACGCGTCGGAGCTGCCGCGAGGGGGGTCTTATTTGTTGCACCTCGTTCGTTTATTCTGCCCCCCCCCCCAGCTGGGGTCTCTGGGCCCACCCTCTGCAGCGCCAAGCCCCCGACTCAACAAACATGGTTAGTCCCAGAGCGGGGAAGCTGCTCTAAACCATTGGTTCTCCACCTGTGGGTCGGGACCCCATTTGGGGTCGAACGACCATTTCACGGGGGTCGCCAAACAACACAGTCCACCATTTTTTCCCCTTTTCCTTAGCTGTGCTCCTCCCTTTTATTCTATTGGCTTTTGAAAGCCAATCGAATAGACTCTCTTGAATAGAGTCTAATTCCATTGGCTTTCAAAAGCCAATAGGAATGGTCCAGGCTGTCTCTGCCCTGCTGAGCCCGCCAAAAGTCCCGTTCTGCAAACGGTGCTGCACCCGTTGAGTAGTCCTCGACTTACGACCGGTTGAGTAGTCCTTGACTTACGACCGGTTGGGGGTCACGGCATTAAAAAGGTTGAGAACCACTGTTCTAAACCATGGGTAGACCAGCAGCCCCAGGGCTGGGCTTCAACCCCCGAGCTTTATTGTGCTGCGACTCAGGTCTTTGCAAGCATCCATCCCCTTCAAACCGCCCTCCCTCCCGCTGCTTTAGGGCTGGTCCTTCTTCCAGGCATGCTGGCTGGGGGATTCTGGGAGTTGAAGTCCACCCACCTTACCGAGTGGCCAAGGTTGGGAAAAGCTGGGAGGAGGGTTGCTGGATTCGATAACCAGTTGATGGGATAACCAGGGGTCAGACACCCCGGGGGTTAAATCCAAAGGTTAGAGACATCAGGTCTTGGGGGACAATTGGCCAAGGCTCCCACCACCCAATATTTGAGGGGGTCTCACAGAGAGAGGAAGGGTCAACCTATTCTCCAAAGCCCCTGAAGGCAGGATGAGGAATAATGGATGGAAACTGATCAAGGAGAGATTCGACCTGGAAATAAGGAGAAATTTCCTGGCAGCGAGGACAATCAACCAATGGAACAGATGTTGCCTTCAGAAGTGGTGGGAGCTTCATTACTGGAAGCTTTCAAGAAGAGATTGGACTGGCATCTGTCAGAAATGATGTAGGGTCTCCTGTTTGGGCGGGGGGGGTGGCATGCCAGCAACCGGTCTGCACAAACAATATGCTTCTCCACATCTGATTTATCTTGCAATGAACTTCATCTCTCTTCTTCTACCCCAGTGGTTCTCAACCTTTCTAATGCCGTGACCCCATAATACACTTCCCCGTGTTGTGGTGACCCCCAACCACTTATACATCACCGGGTACCAGGGGCGTGGCCAAGGAAAAGGGGGGGAAAAATGGCAGACAGCCTTGTTTGGCGACCCCCGTGAAATTGTCATTCGACCCCAAATGGGGTCCCGACCCACAGGTTGAGAACCACTGGTCTACCCTCTTTCAGCTGATGGGAAAGAAAGACCTCCCCCCCCCTTCATTTCTTGAATACAGTAATTTGATTTGCAAAATCAAGTTTTGGAAAAGGTATTACAAAGGCCCCATTTGGGGGGGGGGAACTCAGGGACAGCAGGAAAATAATGCTGAAGGTAATTTTTTTTCCCCGTTTGAATTTGGATTTTCACCCCAGCCGATCAGCATCAAGAGCAAAAAATGTCCAGACAAGCAAGCAAGCGAGCAAGCAGCAAATTCTGAAATGTCCTCATTTTTCACCTCTGAAGGGGAATTACTGAAAAGGACAGAGACTGGAGGAGGACAGCTGCATTACTGTAATCTGGAGCCAAAAAAAAAAAAAAAGGAGAAAAAAACAGGAATTGTTTGCTAGCACCTTCTACGACCAACACATCGGATTAACAAACAGGAGCTTCCATCGGCTTGCAAAAACTGATGGCTTTGAATATGAGGTGTTAGTTGCAAAAGTGCTATCAGAAGATTCCGTTTTTTTTGTTAATGTTTTGAAAAGGACGGAGAAGCTGAAGGTGAAAGCCAGAGGGAGGGAGAGAGAGAGAGAGAGAGAAAAGACGGGGAGCAGACAGTCAAACCTGAATAGGTTAAAGGAAACAGAGAAAGGATTGTAGATGCTGAGAAGGATTGTTGTGTAGGAAAAAAAATCAAATGCATGGCAGGAGTTGGATTGGCAGGGCTGTCCCTTAGGAAAAGGGGTGTCACTGCAAGTAGTCCTTGACTTACAACAATTTGTTTAGTGACCATTTCAAAGTTACAACACTGAAAAAAGTGTCTTAGGACCGGTTTTCACACTTACAACCGTTGCAGCATCCCCGTGGTCATGTGATCAAAATTCAGACGCTTGGCAACTGACTTGTACTTAGGACAGTTGCGGTGTGCCGGAGTCACGTGATCCCCTTTTGCAACGCTCTTGACCAGCAAAGTCAGTGGAGAAGCCCGATTCACTTAACAACCGGGTCACTAACTGAATAACTGCAGTGATTTAGCCATTCTGGAGAGAAAGGTCTCAAAATGGACCACTTAACAATGGTCTCGCTTAGCAACATAAAACTTGGGCTCCGTTGTGTTCGTAAGTCGAGGACTCTCTGTATCAATAACAGAGTAAAGACACCCTAAGGAGATAACTGCTTTAAGGACTGAAAATTAGCAGTGCATTCTCTACATGATGGGCGGGGGTTGGACTAGATGACCTACTGCAGTGTTTCTCAACCTTGACAATTTTAAGGCATGTGGACTTCAACTCCCAGAATTCTACAGCCAGCATTGCTGAGGTTGAGAAACACTTGACCTACTGGATCCCTTCCAACTCTGTTGTTCTAATTCTAATTCAGTAGTATTTTCCCACAGTCCCACAATCAAATTTCTGGCTGGGGAATTCTGGGAGTTGAAGTCCACAGGCCTTCCAGTTGCCAAGGTTGGACCCCGCTGGCTTAGAGCACGGCGCGTACGGATATAAAAATATTCCTGTGGCAGCGGATACTATATCAGGCGTCTGCCCAGTTCAATGCCTCTGACAGACCGGTAGGATTTGCAGCTGCTCAGTTAAAACAGGCTCAAACCTGAAGTGAATTTTTGCTCCGCAAGCTGGCCCTTTTGTAAGAAATCCTGGGCTAAAATAAATGAAATCAGCTTGGGAAATTCAGGAAGCTATTAAAGCAGCAGGAATGTTTCCACAGCCTTAAAGTGGCCATTGATTCCCCTGTAATTAGAGTAGAGTAGAGTAGAATAGAGTAGAGTAGAATAGAATAGAATAGAATAGAATAGAATAGAATAGAATAGAATAGACAGATTGTAGAATAGAACAGAAATATAGAATAGAATAAAAATAGGAATAGAATACAATAAAATAGAATAGAAATAGAAATCATAGCATAGCATAGCATAGCATAGCATAGAACAGACAGATTGTAGAATAGAATAGAATAAAATAGAATAGAAATAATAGCATAGCATAGCATAGAATAGACAGATTGTAGAATAGAATAGAATAGAAATATGGAATACAATAGAATAGAAATAGAATAGAAATAGGAATAGAACAGAACAGAAATAGAAATAGGAAAGAATAGAATAAACTGCTAGTTTAAGAGTTTTCTCACTTGAAGCAGGAGTGCTAATTAAATAGAAACTTGTTTTAAAAAAAGAAAAACATGTGCAGAGAAATCTATCTATCTATCTATCTATCTATCTATCTATCTATCTATCTATCTATCTATCTATCTATCTATTTCAAACCGAAAGTAAGAATCACAGGGTCAAGGCATCCCAGCTTTTTATAGACTCAGGATATTAAACGTATTCCCTCGGAGAGCTTTCTGTAGCGCAATCCTGTCCGTTTCTTTGCACTCCAGCTTCTAAATTCATCGTATGCCAATGGGCTGGAGTTTTTTTCTTTTTCTTTTTTCTTTTGATTCGCTCCACTATTAAGCACGTTTCCCTCTGAAAATTGCCTAGAATTCAGCGGGAAGAAAAAGAGGGCAAATCATTTCAAGCGCTCAATTAATTAGCAAAAGGAAGACGCCGGCTTTTATATCAGGCAAAAGAAGGGCAGAGGCTACAAATTTAGCAACCGCTGGGAAGGAATCGATTCTTCACGTCTGGGATTTAGCAGAACGAAGTTTATGCCATATTTCTCATCCTGAAAATATTCCTTATTCGATTGGTGTATTCCGGAGACCAGCCAAAGCAGATCTTAGATTACAGGTTTATCCTCTGCTTACAACAGTTTGTTTAGAAACCGTTTGAAGTTACAATGGCACTGACTTATGACCGTTTTTCACGCTTACAACTGGTGCGGCATCCCCGGGGTGACGTGATCAAAATTCGGACACTTGGCAACTGGCATGTACTTGTGACGGTTGCAGTGCCCTGGGTCATGTGATCACTGTTTGCAAACTTCTGACAAGCAATGTCAATGGGGAAGCCAGATTCACTTAACAACCGTGCTACTGACTTAGCAAGCGCAGCGATTAACCACGGTGGCGAGAAAGGTCATAAAATGGGGCAAAACTCCCTTAACAAGTGTCTTGCTTAGCGATGGAAATTTTGGGCTCAGTTATGGTCGTCAGTCAAGGAATGCTTGTACTGTGAGTGAATAGGGCCACGTTTTCTTTTTATTATTTACACCCGCTTTTAATGCATTTCTGTTGGCATCCTACTCAGAGACAGCTAGAATTGGGGACAGGCTCCAAGTCTACACAGATATAGGCTACACAGCTTGCGTTCAGAAGTTGTGGGTGCTTCATCACTGGAGGATTTTAAGAAGAGACTAGACAGTCAATTGTCTGAAATGGTATAGGTTCTCCTGCTTGAGCGGGGGGCTGGACTAGAAGACCTCCAAGGTCCCTTCCAGATTCTATTCTATTCTATTCTATTCTATTCTGTAATTCTCTTCTCTTCTATTCCTATTCTATTCTATATTTCTATCTATTCTCCATTCATATTCTATTCTATTCTGTTCTGTTCTATTCTATTCCATTCTATTCTGTAATTCTCTTCTCTTCTATTCCTATTCTATTCTATAGTATATTTCTATTCTATTCTATTCTCCATTCATATTCTATTCTATTCTATTCTATTCTATTCTGTAATTCTCTTCTCTTCTCCATTCCCATTTCCATTCCTATTCCCATTCTATTCTATTCTATTCTATTCTATTCTATTCTCTTCTCTTCTTCCATTCCACTCTTCTCTTCTCTTCTCTTCTCTTCTCTTCTATTCCGGTCCAGCCCGGTCCATTCCATTCTATTCCATTCCAGCCCAGCCCAGCCCAGTCCCATTTTAAGACATGAAAGACGGCTGGGTGATTTTCGGCCAGGATTGTTATTGTTAGGAAAACAGGAGGAGGAAGGAATATTATGTGCTTGCCACCTTGAATTGCTTATAAAGATAATAAAGGTGGGAGATAAACATTCATCCAGGAAGCAGTCTTGATGCAACAGTCTATTTATGTAAAGTGCGTAAAACTTCCTTCTTCAACATCCTTTTTCCTTTGCTGCTGCATTTCAAAATTATTTGTGGGTGTGGTGGCATCAATTGACAGCACCAAAGGAAAGCCCAGATAACACGAATGTGACAATCACAGTTTTAAGTCTCATTAAACTTCAGTTTTGGCCCACCTACGTCTACATAACTTGGCTGCCTCTCCTGCGTTTCCAAACACCCCAGGCTTAGAAAGGATTTGCATCCAGGAATGAACCAAATCAATACGAAGAGGACTCTGAAACGCTGGCTTACGCCACAACAGTTTCATTAAACTCTCGCAGCGGGCTGTGCATTTTGGAGTTCTTTGTGGCTGTGACATCGCTTAGCAAAGATAAATGCAACCGTGGGGCAATTAAAAAGAAAGCTTCTCATTAAAAGCAGCTTAAGGAGGGAAAGGTCAGGCCAGAGACCCGCAGCTGTGTGGCACTTCTTGCTTTTAATTATTTAGGATTGCTGAACACCCAGCGTGCAAGCAAGTAAACAAAGAGGGAGAAAGAGAGAGAGGGAAGGAGAGGGAGAAATTAAAAAGAAATCAAATGCTACCTGTTGGCCATTAGGAAGGCTCTTGGCGCCCCCTTGAGGGCATCTGTAAGCATTGCCCCAATTAATACATCATTCCGCATAAACCCACAAGAAGCCTTTGACGGGGTAGTGAATTTTTATTTCTCTTCCAGCGATTCATCATCTGGAGAAAGGGGAAGCTGTGAACTGCAAGGGGAAAGCTGACACAGCCAAACGGAAATGTGCAGGTTTTTCCACTCGCTGCACCCGGAGCCCTTTCCCCGCGCCTTGCAGTCGCACTTCGTATTTGGGGGGGGGGGATAAAGTGAATAATGAAGGCAAGAGGTAGTACCAAGAGTTGCAGGGGGAAAAACAGATCCAAATGCCCATCTCAACAGGTTGACCTCGTTAAGGGAAACATGACAGGTGAGATTCACACACACACACACACACCACCTCCTTGACTTGCCCCCCCCCCCAACAGACCCATTTCTGTTGAAATTTAGATCCAATGAATGGCAAATCAAGCCCAATAGATAAGCCCTAAACACAAATCAATAGCTCCTACCCAGAATGGATGTCTGGCTTCCACTGGGACGGTGACCTCTCGGACCATCTTGAATTAACCATAACCTACATCTCCCCCTGCCAGGTTTGGGGGTGAACAGCTGTGGGGCAGCTGGTCATCTTCAGACAGGAGGCTGGTCTGCTGGTCCGGGGGATCCGCTGGGGGTCCGTGTCCCTCTTTTCGGCCCCACAGCCCCGCCAAAGAGCTCCTGATGTGCTTGTGGCCGATGAAGAATTGCCGGCCGCAAGCCTTGAGCTGCTGCAGGGGGTTCTTGGGGGGTGGCCTGGACTCGCCTCCCTTGGAGACGCCACCCTGCAAGGGAAGGCCACTTTCGTGGCTCACCGACCGGCCGAAACGGCGCCTAGATTTGGGTCTGGGAGAGGTGAGGATGCTGATTTGAGGCTCTTCGTTTGAGGGGACTGGAGCCCCTTGGAAGTTGAGGGCGAATTGCCCGGCGGGCGTTTGGGAGACTTGACCGGTGAGATTCCCACCGGTCTCCAGCACTTCCGACTTGGGTGGAGACAGCCTTGGAGAAAGATTGCACGACTCGTCTCCTGAACTGGTAGCCATGAGGTTTTCTGCTGGTGCCACGCACACCGGCTGGACTCTGAGTTGCTTCATGCCAGATATGACGTCTTTCATGCCAGGTTGAGCTGGCTCAGCTGGACCAAAGTCCTCCTGCCCTCCTGGGCTAATGGGAGCTTCCTCTGGAGAGAAATTGCTTTCGTCAGTGGCGTCCCTCAGCGACAGCTCTTCCGGCCAGCTCAGAGATCGCCGAAGGGCCTTGTGGCACATGGTGAGGGCGATGCCTTGTCTGCTCGTCTCTGCCAGGGCCTCCATCTTTGCCAACCACCCTCTCTTTCCAAGTGGGGTCCCCGCATCCTGCCCCGAGGGCCGAGAACTGAGCACCTCAAAATAGGGCCTTGCTTCTGCAGGTCTTCTGGATTTCACCTCCGCGAAAGCCCTCGGGATGAAGGAGATGCGGGCGCTTGCGTTTCCACTGGGCGAGCAGCTTGGAGAACCTTCAAACAAATCCAGAAGGACAGCTGTTTTAGCCCCTGCTTGTGGTGTGGGTCTCGGAGCAATTGTGTTGTTTTGGAGAAGGGTTTTCGATGGGTACATGCAACGAACAAAAGGTGTGGAAGGAACGTGAGGAAGGAAAGGCTGTTGAAATTTTGACTGGGGAGGTGGGAAATATCCAGAGTAAGAGAGGCATCACAGTAAAAACTATTTTTTTTTCTATAGTCTTCCCTTATACTCCTTGCAGACAGCTGGTCATTTGTCTTCTTTTAGGAGAGTCGTTGAGGCCACTTGGAGGTTTGTCTGTGTCTTCAGGGTCACCTGAGTGGTGCAAACGGGTGTGGAGCTTTCTTGGAACTGCCGAAAGGACTGTGTGGTGGACTGGTGATAAATGGTGTCCTCAGCAGCTCCAAGAAGGCTCCACACCCATTTGCACTACTCAGGTGACCTTGGGGACAGAGATAAATCTCCAAGTGGCCTCAACGACAAGCATGCAAATAACCAGCTGTCTGCAAGGAACATAAATCCATCCGTTCCCCATCATCCAGTCAAAGCTGAAAAAGCTTCTTGAATGAGAAGCAAAATGCCTTCAAAGAAAAACAAGGCAATCCAGTTACCTCCTGAAAAAGCACTTTTGGGACAACCAGGACCTGGATGACTGAGGATCTCCATAGATGTGGCATGCAGAATTTCAATTGTTCTGCGGTGGCCACCATCTCGCCTGTTTTGACCACACCTGCAGAGTCCCCCGAGTTCACACACTCCATAAAGGCACACAGATGGCTTTAGCATTACGTGGTAAACCACATCCAAACCACAGTTCTTGGTAGCCCTTCAGGAGAGCAAGTGTACCTCCATGATCTTCCTGGACCTTGTAGGATTGCAGGCAAGCCCGTTGCGGTAGGATCATGGTGAGGTCTCCTGCTTCTTGCCTCCTCTTCTTCAGAGGGAACCATCCACTGGGGTCTGCTCCTTTGGCAGAGAGGGGGTGGGGTGGCTGGGATGAGGGCTGGAAAAAGAAACAACTTTGAATAAATCCAGTAGCACTTTCTCTAGTTCAGTCCACTTGTCATGACAATTACTACAACTACTTCTGTGTCAGGAGCTCCAAAGTGCTTTTGGGGGCGGTGAAAGGATCTGCCAGTGACATCACCATTGCGCGGGGAACATGCAGGGTGTCCATGAAGTTGCTCACCAAAGTGGTACCCGTTTATCTTCTCGTGATCACCCACTTTTGAACTGTTGGGTTGACAGGAGCTGAAACATGTGACGGGAGCTCACTCCACCCAGTGGCAGCCACAGGTCTCAAACATAAGCCTGCCGATCGTCAGCCCAGCATAACACGTAACATCGCCATTGCCCAAGAGATGTCCAGTTGGAGGTTCCTTTCATGTCTCCGTGAAGTTGCCCACTGAAGTACCCATTTATCTTCTCATGATCACCCGCTTTTGAAATGCTGGGTTAGCAGGAGCTGGAGCGTGTGACGGGAGCTCACCCGGTCCCGCGACAGCAACAGGTCTCAAACGCGAGGCTGCTGATCATCAGCCCAGCATTCTATGCTCTGTCTAACCCTATTGATGTAAATTTGGATGATTGGTTGCCTGCATGTTTATTGGTTGTGCTTTGCCTAGATTCAGCGCATGAAACACACCAGGGTTTGCATGTGAGAATCCAGGTCAGAAGGAGAAGGAGAACCAAACCTTGAAAGAAGCTCAGAGGCCTCTTCCCCTCCCCACCCAGGGTCCCATCGTAGATCCCAATCTCTCATATCTCAGATTAGAAGCACCTTCATCTGCCCTTCCTCTGATGTGATCGATGTCCTCATTTGCCGACAATATTACCTGCTCTGTATTCTATGTAGGACAGGCTGGACAGTCCTTGTGTAACAGACACAGGTTTAACATCAGGACTCAAAATAGAGGCAGAGGAATGGGAGAACATTTTAACCTTGCAGGAGCCTCCATTAGAGAACCTAGGTACCCATTCTGGAAAAAACGAGACTTTAAAACCACCCATCAGCAAAAGCACTGAAAGATCCCAGGCTATCTCACACTATCTCAGCCAACACACTGGGTTTTTCATACATTGCCATTGTTAATTGATAGGATGATCGTAATCTATCTCACCTGAATCTATACAGCCACTCTGCCCTTCCCCACTTAAATCCTAAATCGATTTATCCACCCCAGACTTCTGGTGACGTATGTAGCTCACAAAAGCTGATACCTTTTAATAAATCTGTTAGTCTGAAACAAGGGCAACCAGGTGACTCCGGATTTTTTGGCTACTGCAGGCCAGTGTTTCTCAGCCTTGGCAACGTTAAGCTAGGTGGACTTCAATTCCCAGAATTCTGCAGTCAACATGGAAGTCGAAGTCCACCCATCTTAAAGCATGCTGGCTGAGGAATTCTGGGAGCTGAAGTCCCTCCAACTTAAAGCGTGCTGACTGAGGAATTCTGGGAATTAAAGTCCCTTCAACTTAAAGCATGCTGACTGAGGAAATCTGGGAGCTGAAGTCCCTCCATCATAAAGCATGCTGGTTGGGGGATTCTGGGAGTTGAAGTCCACCTATCTTAAAGTAACCAGGGTTGAGAAACACTGTATAGACCAGGGGTAGGCAACCTTGGCTCTTTTATGACTCGTGGATTTCAATTCCCAGAATTCCTGAGCCAGCATGGCTCAGTTTGGAAACCTCTCCCTTTCCCCTCAGCATTGCTGGCTCAGGAATTCTGGGAGTTGAAGTCCAGGAGTCATGAGGGGGCCAAAGTTTACCTCATGCTGGCTCAGGAATTCTGGGAGTTGAAGTCCACCAGTCATAAAAGAGCCAAGGCTGCCTACCTTGGTATAGACAAACACAGTCCTCTCTGTGTGTGCACATTCTTGTACTCTTCCACTTAAAGATGGTTGTCCCCACCTGCCCTACTGAGGTGATATTTTAAAGGAACCCTCCCTAGCCATTTTGGAGTACATCACACTTGTTACCTGCTGGCTATGGATCCTGGGGATTGTAGTCCAGCGAACAATAGCAGCTCGACAGAAAAAATACGTACAAACCCTTTGTGGTTTCCAGCAACATCCTCAAGATGTTCTCACCTGGTCTTTGCTGTTGCCAGAGCAGATGTTGAAGGATTTGTGCCCTGTTTGCTTCCTCTCAGTGAGAGAGGGTGAAAAGCTGCGGGAGGCAGTAGTGGACTTCCTGAAAGAAAAGATTGGGATGGGGGAGGCAGGGTGGCAACTGAGAAACAATTCTCCCAGGAGCCCATGTGCCTGCTAAGAAATAGAGCAACGCGTGCATCTAATTTGAAGGAGATCATGCTATTTGGACCATCCTGAACAGCTCAATTCTATCATGCCCTGCTAAAATAGGAATAAAGAAAGGCAAAAAAACCACGGTGCCTTGGATATATAGTTTTCCTTCCTTCCTTCCTTCCTTCCTTCCTTCCTTCCTTCCTTCCTTCCTTCCTTCCTTCCTTCCTTCCTTCCTTCCTTCCTCTTTCTTTCTTTCTTTCTTTCTTTCTTTCTTTCTTTCTTTCTTTCTTTCTTTCTTTCTTTTCTTCTTTCTTTCTTTCCTGCTGTGTATTTTTTTTTACATGGTGAGCCGCAACGCATGAACTGTTTAGCCTTTCTTACTGGGATATATTAATATTCTATCTAGGACAATTTCAGGATGAAAAACAGAGCACAGAGAAAAAATAAGCAATCAGAAAGGAGATTCTCCATCATCCAGGTCGTGGTTGTCCCAAAGATGCTTTTCAAAAGGCAACTGGACTTTTTGGGGTTGTTTTTTTTTTTTTTTCCTTGAAAATGTCTTCGAAGTTCAGAACTGAAGAAGCTTCTTGGACGAGAAGCGAAATGTTTTCAAGCAAAAAAATAAAATAAGAAAGTCCAGTTGCCTTTTTGAAAAGCACCTTTGGGAGAAAGGCACAAACTTTAAAATGCACCTGGAGGGGGCGACTGCAAGGGGGGGTGTCAAAACGGTGGCTGTGACGTGACAGAAGCCTCATCGCCTCTGAGGCGCAGGCAATGCATCATGCCACTAAAATGCAGACCACAATTCCAGCTGACGCAACTGCTTTGCAGAGGCAAGTCTCAATTTGGAAACCCCTATTTGCATACAAGATAACCATCTTCCTGCTTTTGCAAAGAGATATTTCTAGGGAAGATTCTTCCCCACCCACCTCCGAGGGCGTTTCCTGCTGCTGCTCTGCTTCCGCTGAACTTTCCCAGTTGGAGTTCCTGAGCTGCCTGTAAGAAAGATGTAAGAAAAGGCAGACCAGCTTCACAGAAGCCAGAAAAGTTGACCTCTTAGATTTGGTTTCATGCAAACATTTTAACCTGGATTTCTTGGCTTCCTCCTTGAAATAAAAAGCGGGGTTACGATATATTAGGGGGACGCCGAGCGATACAAAAAGACCCTGAAGATCATCACTTCCCTTGCAATCTGCACATTACACGTAGATTTGCATATTAGGGGTTTATAATTGCAGAACCCCGAGAATGCCTGGAGGGAGAAATGATCCAAGGTATCTTCCTGCAGCCTGACCATTAGTGATCCCTCTACCAAACCGCCTGGTTTTGACCTGCCTTGCTCTGTCTGGTCGAAACTGAACAGAATTTGGTGTGGTTCTGGAAGACGGGCCTCTGCCCTGTATCAGTGGGGGTGGAAAGATTCAACTTGTGGCGATTGTGGTGCTGATGTGCAAAACTATTAAGCAATATTGTGCAAGGTTCCCCATGATGTGCGTTCTCTGGTTCCCTAGAAGATCTGCAGGAAGCAACGCCAGAGGTCATCGCTTGGATAGTTGAACTGGACATTCAGTTACGAGGCCACTGCCATAGAGAAGAGCAACAAAGATGATTAGGGGACTGGAGGCTAAAACATATAAGGAATGGCTGCTGGAATTGGGTATGTCTAGTTTAACGAAGAGAAGGACAAGGGGGGACATGATAGCAGTGCTCCAATATCTCAGGGGCTGCCATAAAGAAGAGGGAGTCAAGCTCTTCTCCAAAGCGCCTGAAGGCAGGACAAGAAGCAAAGGATGGAAACTAACCAAGGAGAGAAGCAACCTAGAACTAAGGAGAAACTTCCTGACAGTGAGAACAATTAATCAGTGGAACAGCTTGCCTCCAGAAGCAGTAAATGCTCCAACACTGGAAGTTTTTAAGAAGAGACTGGACAGCCATTTGTCCGAAATGGTGTAGGGTTTCCTGCCCGAGCAGGGGGTTGGACTAGATGACCTCCAAGGTCCCTTCCAACTTTACTACTATTATTATTATTATCCCCATAGAGGTTTTGTGTATAATTAGGTGGATTGTGTGTATATGTTTCCTTCCCTTCTGTCATGTTATCATCATACAGTAATATGTCTGGCTACGGTGCCCATCATTCCCAGACTGGGAGTAAGGACTGATTAAGTTACTGGTACATCACAGTCTGGTTTGGAAGCATCACTGCTTCAGATAGGAAGGTGATTCAGAGAGTGGTAAGGATGGCCGAAAAGATCATTGGCAGCTCCTTCCCTCCCATCCAGGACATAGCACAGAAGCGTTGTTTGAGCAAGGTCCATAAGATCATCTGGGACACGACACATCCTCTTCCACGACCTGTTTTCCTTGTTCCTTTCTGGGAGGAGGGGGCTTCGTGGTATCTGTAGCAGAACATCCAGATTCAGCCATAGTTTCCTTCCATACAGCATTTAACCTTGTGAACTCTCAAGCTTCCTCCTTCCGTTACATATTCAAGATGGTCAGTATTTAATATTTATTTGTTATGTATATGTAGAGGTGTGGGTCTATACATAAGTTGTATATAGTATGTTTAGGAGTGTCTCATGTATGTGTTTCACTTTGAGAGCGGGCAACTAAATTTCATTTTTGATGTGTGCCGTTGTGCCCACAGTAAAAAAATGACAATAAAGATTATCTTATCTGTATTATAGCAGATAATGAATGCTGGGGCAAAAGGCATCTCTCTTCTATGGGGGAGGGGAGGTCAAGGAAATTACCTTGCACCGAAGTAAAGTCAGCTGGTTGATCAAACGAAGCCCCACCGTTTCCATCAAAGGGGTCTGAACTGGTTATTCCCAAATCTGACCTCCTGCGGGCAAAACGATGGACAAATCATACTGTCTGAACTGGTTTCCTGGTGGGGGGTTATTTAAAAGAAGATTTTAAAAGCAGAACGACTCAACCACGAGTAGAGAACAGATTTTTCTTCCCTGGCTCCGAGGTCTGCAAAAAATGCCACCCCAGCTCTGTAGGAAGAAAAAGCCATGGGGAATTGTCAGCTTGGATTTGCAGGATGGTGAGAAAAGTTGGGACTTGTGAATAAGATTGCTTGACTTGTCCAAAGCTGAGAAGGTTGAACCCAAGGGAACAGGATCCTTCATGAAAACACGAACCAAGCTGAGCGTTTGGCCAACAATTTTTGGACCACGAAGGGACCCTGCTCAGCTTCGGAGTAGATCCTCAAGCGAGGCAGCACTCAGGGGACAGATAGCCCTTAGACTTATATACCGCTTCACAGTGCTTTACAGCCCTCTCTAAGTGGTTTACAGAATTAGCCTGTTACCCTCCCCCAACAATCTGGGTCCTCGTTTTATCGACCTCAGAAGGATGGAAGACTGAGTCAACCTTGAGCCGGTAAAGATCGAACTGCTGGCAGTCGGCAGAGTTAGCTAGCAATGCTGCCTTCTAACCACTGTGCTGCCACGGCTCCTTAGATAAGGGGCACTCTGCCAATTTTGGTGGTACCTTTTTCCCAAATGCCAGAGCCTCAAATCGCCTTGAACCCAACAGTCAGAATCATTGAAAATAATTCTCTCGTTTAGCATCTGATCTCCAAAGCATATTCATTTATAGATTAAATTTATATGCCAGCCATCTCACTCTGCAAAGCAACTCTAGCCAAATTTCCACCACCACTTCCAAGCAATTCCACCCTGACTGTGATGGGAGTTAAGCACTTCCAAGCAATTCCACCCTGACTGTGATGGGAGTTAAGATCTCACCTCTTTTTGATAGAAAGCTCGGTAACTGCCACCACCTCCTCGGATGCTTTCCGCTTGGAGCCGAAGGATATTTTCAGGACTGGGCTACCTTGAGGCTCTGTGGGAACAGGTTCAAAGCAGCTGAAACCGAGCCTCTCAGCCACTTCAGCAACACTGATGGGTTGAAATGAGGACCGAGGGATCTCCCACACAGCAGGTTACATGTTCTCACCAACCCTCCATTGCTACCGTATTTCCCTGAAAATAAGACTGTATCTTATATTAAATAATAATAATAATAATAATAATAATAATAATAATAATAATAATAATAATAATAATAAAGTTGGAAGGGATCTTGGAGGTCATCTGCTCAGGCAGGAAATCCTATACCATTTCAGACAAATGGCTGTCCAGTCTCTTCTTAAAAACTTCCAGTGTTGGAGCACTCACCGTTTCTGGAGGCAGGTTGTTCAACGGATTAATTGTTCTGATTGTCAGGAAGTTTCTCCTTAGTTCTAGGTTGCTTCTCTCCTTGATGAGTTTCCATCTGTTGCTTCTTGTCCTGCCTTCAGGGGCTTTGGAGAATAGCTTGACTTCCTCTTCTTTGGGGCAGCCCCTGAGATATTGGGACACTGCTATCCTGTCCCCCCTCATCCTTCTCTTCATTAGACTAGACATATCCAATTCCAGCAACCGTTCCTTATATGCTCCAAAAGACGCATTAGGTCTTATTTTGGGGGAAATACGGTACTAAATGCCTTTGTCTGGTTGACGATCTTAACTGGGGCTTATTTTGGGGGTGGGGCTTATATTACGAGCATCCTGAAAAATCATGCTACGGCCGTTTTTTCAAGTTAGGACTTATTTTCGGGGAAATCAGGTATCAAACATATTTAAACCCTGGAACGAACTGAAAAAAAAAAAAAACAAATTCAAAGGGCATTCATCCTCACCCTGTTTCATTCCCAGGTCAGGAGTGATGCAAACAGTTCGACAGGTCCTAAATTTGTTCAGGGCCTCATTGACCATATCTGCAAGGCAAGGGGAAAAAAAAAGGAGGTAGGCATTTACAGTCCTAAAAAGCTCACCCCGTCCACCTTCTCTCTTTCAAAGATCCTTTTCTTCTAAAGCAGCGGTTCTCAACCTATGGGTCGTGACCCCATTTGGGGTCGAACGACCATTTTACGGGGGTCGCCAAACAACGCGATCCGCCATTTTTCCCCCTCAGGGGGCGGCGCCGCCATGCGCACCACGCAAGGGGGCAGCGCCGCGCATGTGCGCCATGCTGCACGTGTCAGCGCGTCCGTGTGACCAGGGGTCGCCATATAAAAAGGTTGAGAACCACTGTTCTAAAGGATTCTCAAAAGGAAAAGTCGTAATTCAGCAAATAATGCGATTTACGTGGAAGAGCATTGCAGGCGAAAGTTTGAAAACGTTTTCTGGGAAGGAACCAGAGGTAGTTTCCCTCGTACCAACTCTTGTCAAAAGAATTCTAGCATTTTGGTCGTTTCCCAAATTGCCTTTGTCGTTAAGCTCAAGCGCTTTTTTTTCTGGCCCAATTACATGAGTGGTTAAAAACAAACATCCTATTTCCTAAGGCAGGGGTAGGCAACCTTGGCTCTTTTATGACTCGTGGATTTCAACTCCCAGAATTCCTGAGCCAGCCATGCTGAGGGGAAAGGGAGAGGTTTCCAAGCTCAGGAATTCTGGGAGTTGAAGTCCATGAGTCATGAGGGGGCCAAAGTTTCCCTCATGCTGGCTCAGGAATTCTGGGAGTTGAAGTCCACCCATCTCTGAGTGGCCAAGGTTGAGAAACACTGGCTTAGGGCAGGGGTAGGCAACCTTGGCTCTTTTATGACTCGTGGACTTCAACTCCCAGAATTCCTGAGCCAGCATGGCTCAGCTTGGAAACCTCTCCCTTTCCCCTCAGCTGGGAGTTCTGGGAGTTGAAGTCCACCAGTCATAAAAGAGCCCAGGTTGCCTACCCCTGGATTAATCCCAGTTTTGGTCACCGTTTCATCTCTTCCGTAGTATTGGCTAGTTTGTTTATTGTAGACTGGAGAAAGCACTGGATATTTTCCATTAGATCTGTAATACTGAAAAATGCAGGTAAACGCTTTGCCTGCCTCACTTAGCGACCGAATTTCCGGTTCCAATTATGGTTTTAAGTTGAGAACTACCTATAATAATAATTGGGACATATTTCTACACCATTCTACTCCAAAAGGACTTCAGTCACAAAGCCTAAGCCCCAATATTGTGGGCAGTATGGTACATAGGCTCTCCTGCCATGGGCAAGGGGTTGGACTAGAAGACCTCCAAAGGTCCCTTTCCAATCTCATTATTCTATGTTCTGTAGTCTTCTTTTTTCCCATCTCCGCGCATCAAACTTCTCAGGTGTCGCTGAATGACCGTCAGAGGTACAAATGTTGGCCTAGAATTCAGGGGTTCTCAACCTTGGCAATTTTAAGACTTGTGGACTTCAACTCCCAGAATTCCTCAGCCAGAAGCTGGCTGAGGAATTCTGGGAGTTGAAGTCCACAAGTCTTAAAGTTGCCAAGGTTGAGAACCCCTGGCCCTAGATCAGGCCTGACCCAAACAGGCCTCTTCCTAACATCTCACATTCTAAAAAGCTGATCTGGGTTTTCCACGGCACACTCACAGCTTACGCTGCGCCGACGTCTTCTTCTCCCTGCGGTGCAGCTCTCTGCAGCCTCTCCTTGCCCTCGCTGACACAGCCCTTTGCTTTCCAGGTCTGAAACGGCAGCATGGATTTTGTCCCGCAGAGGCTCAGGAATCGTTCCTAAAGCCAAGAAGAAAAAGAAAAAAAACCCCACTCCATATGAATCTTTAATCTTTATTGAGGCTCAAAATCCAGCCTGAAAAGATGAGCACCGCAAAAGGAAGAGGGGAAAGGGAGTAACAGAACAAACCGAAAGTGGGAAAAACCAGTAACAAAAATCATCTAGCTATATGACGAGTGGTCCTCGCGCAACTAACAGTTTAGTGGCCATTTGATGGTTCTACGGCGCTGAAAAAGGTGAGTTACGACTGGTTCTCGTGCTTACAACTGTCATAACGTTCCCACAGTCAGGTGATCAAAATTTCAAAATGTTCAGTTCAACTCTCCATGTATTTATGACATGTATTGCTGTCTCCTGGGGTCAAGTGGTCACCTTTTTAAAGAAGAGACTGGACAACCATTTGGTGAAATGGGATAGGATTTCCTACCTGAGCAGGGGGTTGGACTAGATGACCTCCAAGGTCCTTTCCAACTATTCTATTTTATTCTATTTTATTTTATTCTATTCTATTCTATTCTATTCTATTTGATTCGATTCGATTCTATTCCCATATCCTATCCTATCCTATCCTATCCTATCCTATTCCCATATTCTATTCTATTCTATTCTATTCTATTCTATTCTATTCTATTCTATTCTATTCTATTCTATTCTATTCCCATATTCTATTCTATTCCCATATCCTATCTTATCCTATCCTATTCCCATATTCTATTCTATTCTATTCTATTCTATTCTATTCTATTCTATTCTATTCCATATTCTATTCCCATATTCTATTCTATTCCCATATCCTATCCTATCCTATCCTATCCTATCCCATCCCATCCCATCCCATCCCATCCCATCCCATTCCATTCTGCAATGACTTGTGTTTTGCAGAAGGTCACGGGAAGGAAGGAAGGAAGGAAGATGGTTGTGCGTGCAAGTCTCTGCAAGCTGCTGCAAAATGTAAGGTATGCACATCTGTACGCTGCTCCCCACACACACTTCAGAGAAGGAAGGAATTTATCATCCGGCAATTTCCTTTCCCGTAAATTTTTGGCTGCCCAGAACCGCCGGTTTCTGGGATAACAAGTCAAGATTGCTCTCTTCCCCACCCTCCAATAAACAGGAGCTTTTTTATTTGAACAGCCTCCCCCGTGACTCATGCACAGCAAATGGCTCAGATCCCTTCCTGGCATCGCAAACTGCCCACCTTCAGCCTCACCGTCACTCTAAGTGGACTAAGCCTTTTAGTATAACCAAGAATTGTGATTGGAAACGGACCCCACTTTGTGAAACAGGACAGCATCACCAGGGTTCGTTTGTTGTTGTGGTTCTAGAGTTTCCCCCCCCCCAATAAGTAATGAATTAAAACACATGTATACAGTCGCCCATCTTAAGCCAAACTCTGGGTGGCACCCAACCCAAGGGATACAACACAATACATACAATCGATAAAATAACAACAGCAAGGCCACAAACAGAAGGACCAGGCACACAACTGAAGTTTGTGAGGCAGCCCATAAGGTACGCTTCCCACGATGAACACAACATCAAGTTTAAATATTAAATTTACACGCTGCCTATCTCTTAGCTCCTCTGGGCTGATTACATCTGTTAAAGCGTTTCAGAACAAAGGAAGAGTGCAAAGAAACACAAAAGCCGCACTAGACAAAAGAACAACGATGGCGAAGAAAAATAAAAAAAGGGGGGAGGGGGGTCAGAGAAAAAGAAGAAGGGGGCAAGCAGTGGTCTCCTCCTCAAAGGCTTCGGGAAAGCCAGATATTTGCAGCCCTTCCAAATATAGAGTATAGAGAAGAGCAACAAAGATGATCAGGGGACTGGAGGCTAAAACATATAAGGAACAATTGCTGGAATTGGGGATGTCTAGTTTAATGAAGAGAAGGACGAGGGGGGACATGATAGCAGTCTTCCAATATCTCAGGGGCTGCCCCAAAGAAGAGGGAGTCAAGCTACTTTCCAAAGCACCTGAAGGCAGGACAAGAAGCAACGGATGGAAACTAATCAAGGAAAGAAGCAACTTAGAACTAAGGAGAAACTTCCTGACAGTGAGGACAATTAACCAGTGGAACCACCTGCCTCCAGAAGTGGTGAATGCACCAACACTGGAAGTTTTTAAGAAGAAACTGGACAACCATTAGTTCAAAATGGGGTAGGGTTTCCTGCCTGAGCAGGGGGTTAGACTAGATGATCTCCAAGGTCCCTTCCAACTTTATTATTATTATTATATTAGCAGGGTAGGAGAAGTCAATGGCATTTGGGGGGGGGGGTGAATCTCATTCCAGAGGGCAGGCATTGCCACAAAAGGAGGTGACTTTCGGGGTCCCAACTGGTGGCACTGTTTAATCTCACCCTATGCCAGCATTTGGGGAGAAAAGCCAGGTCTTCAGGGCTTTCCGGAAGGTTAAAAGAGTGGTGGTGGGGAGGGGAGGAGGCCAGATCCCAAGAGGAAGAGTGGTCCACGGGGCGGGGGCTGCGACAAACCGAAAAGGAAAAGTCATGCCAGATTGTGACACCCCCCCCCCTTGTTTAGCAGTGGGTCTCTATGGAAGGGAGGGCAGGCAAGGAACAGAAGCTGTAGAAGCTGTGATAGCCTTCCAGGGAGAAGCGCTCGCGTGCGTGCGTGCGTGCGTGCGTGTGTGTGTGTGTGTGTGTGTGTGTGTCCGTCTGTCCTATTGGCCAGGCAAGTATCAAGGAAACCCGATCGGGATGCTGACAGAGGGTCTGCTGTTGTTCCACCTGAACACAACAGGGGGCAGCACTTTAACACCATCCAGACATTGGAATATGCGTTTGTTTGTTTATCCCGTGTATTTATTAATTACTGAGTTATAAATCAGTCGAGGCGGTGGGTGTGCTCCATGCTCCTTCCTCCTCCTATTTTTTATCACAACACAACCCTGCAAGGCAGGTTGGACTGAGAGGGAGGGGCTGGCCCAGAGTCACCCACTTGGCCTTCGTGCCTAAGGCGGGACTAGAACTCACCGTCTCCAGGCGATCGGCCCAAAGTCACCCAAGAAGGCTTTGGCGCCTAAGGCAGGACTGGAACTCACCATCTCCTGCTTTCTAGGTCAGCATTCACTCACCTGCCACATTCCCCCCCCCGCCCATTTTCCAGGGGGTGCCAAATAGAACTCTCCCCCCCCCCATGTGCCCAGGACCCACCAATCTCCGAGGCACGGCTGATCAACAGCTGAGTGACCGCCACTTGAGTCCGCAGGCGCTCTTCGGCCTTACTGATGCCCCCCTGGCTGGACGTCTCCCCCGAGAAGAGGTTGGGCACAAAGATGATGGCCAAGTTAGCCAGGTCCATCTTGTTCTGAGCACACCTGAAACGAAGCCACACACACACACAAAAAAAAGACACACAAAAAAACACCCCACGTGGTTTGGAATGAGCAAGAGAGGATCCATCAATAACTCAAGGAGATCCCGGGCTGGTCCCTTTTGCCTGCCCTTGTCTGAAAAAAAATCATGGTTTGGGTTTGTTTGGGTGCAAACAAGTTGCTAGTCCTCAGGGCTGTTCGCGGGGCGCATGCTCTACGTGCCGTGCGATGTCCTCCTCCTCCTCCTCCTCTCCCCCCCCCCCATGAGTCTTTTTTTACAGAATGAATACGAGCTTCATGAACAACATCGTCATTACACCATTCAGCTGGCGGTGACTCATTCAGAAACTTCTCCGCACGCAGCTCCTTTGCGTGCTCTTTGGAGGAAAAGGGCTCTGCCATCCTTTCGGATCACGCGGCAGAAGAGGGGGATTAAGGACCCCGTGTCCTTGCAGCACAGGAAGATTCATTCATTCCTGCAAACAGACATCCGTCATAGGAGCAAGGGTGTTGGCAGGCGTGCAAACGCCCATCACAACCAGCCAGAGAGCTTTGAGTGCAGCCTCGTGGCTGCCGCCATTCTCACTTTTTTGGGGGGGGGGTGGAGGGGGGGTGTCCACGCCATACAGACAGCTCTATACAGGACAGGAGCAGAGCTTTGGGGGAGTCACATTTTGGGGTTCCTCCGTGCCCGTTCCGGCTTTTAACAGAAATGTGCCGAGCGCACAATCCTTCTAGAACAGCCCAACTCCGCAAAACACACACACACACACAGAGAGCAGTATGAGGTATGCGGAATACAAAGATCCCTGAGTCACAAAGGAACAAAACAAAATAAGAGCCAGGAATTTAGGTTTCCAGCCATCAAAGTGGGCAAAAACAGGCATGGAGACAAGAAAAAGCAAGACTGGCAGAATCCTCAGAAGTTACTGGGGGGGGGAGGGAATTAGGATTCCCAGGGGGTGTGCAGGGGAGTTGGAGGGGGCTGCAGGGACTAGGGGGCTCCACAGAATTAGGCAAAAGTGGGGCAGGCAGAACCAGGCTAGAAACCAGGAGAAATCTAGTCCTGCCTTAAGCAGGAAAACCAGCAGGGTGACTCGGGGCCAATCACCAGGAGACGGTGAGTTCTAGTCCCGCCTTAGGCATGAGAGCCAACTGGGTGATTCTGGGTCAATCACCGGGAAATGGTGAGTTCTAGTTCTAATTCTAGTTCTAGTTCTAGTTTTAGTTCTAGTCCTAGTCCTGCCTTAGACATAAAAGCCAACTGGGTGACTCTGGGCCAATCACCAGGAAACGGTGAGTTCTAGTTCTAGTTCTAGTTCTGCCTTAGGCATGAGAGCCAACTGGGTGACTCTGGGCCAATCACCAGGAAACGGTGAGTTCTAGTTCTAGTTCTAGTTCTGCCTTAGGCATGAGAGCCAACTGGGTGACTCTGGGCCAGTCACCAGGAAACGGTGAGTTCTAGTTCTAGTTCTGCCTTAGGCATGAAAGCCAACTGGGAGACTCTGGGCCAGTCACCAGGAAACGGTGAGTTCTAGTTCTAGTTCTGCCTTAGGCATGAAATCTGGCTGGGTAAAGCCAGCTGGATGACTCTGGGCCCATCGCCAGGAGACAGTGAATTCTAGTCTCCTCTTAGTCATGAAAACCAACTGGGTGACTTTCGGCCAATCGCCAGGAGACGGTGAGTTCTAGTCCCACCTTAGGCAGGAGAGCCGGCAAGGTGACTTTCTCTCAGCCCCAACCCACCTCACAGAGTTGTCGTTGTGGGGAAAACAGGAGGGGAAAGAATGATTCATCAGTCAATCAATATAAACAAAGGTATCCCCTTGGGGGGGGCTCACCTGGCCACAACCTCCTGCAAGAAGCTCATAAAATAGCGGAGGACGCTGGAGTTGCTCGGGGGAAGCAGACAGGTGAGGAGCAGAGTGCGCGAGTCCCGGTCGTCATCTTCTCGGCTTTGTTGCTGCACCTGGCAGAGGGGTCCTTGCAACTCGGCGGAGATCAGGGGTTCGGGGAGGCTCCTCAAAAACAGCTTCACGAGAGTGGCCACGTCGCACGGGAGCGCCATGTGCAGGCACCGCTCCCCCGCGTCCAGCCGGGCCTGGAATCAAATAGTCCTAGATTTGAAGCCCATATCTTTTTATCAAAAGTGTTCTATCCTTCAGGCGTTTTACATTTCTCCTTTCTCACACTTGGGGGCAGAACATTTTCAAGAACGGACGCCACCAGCCAACTGAGCATTCTTTCGTTCTTTCGTTCCCCTTCCTTTCCAGTTTCCTTTGCCAAAGACAACTTCCAATGCCCATTCTCCAGCTCACAATAACCGGTAGTCCTTGACTTACGACTATTCATTTAGTGACTGCTCAGTGTAAGAATTGTACTAAAAAAAGTTTTTCACACTGAGGACCCTTGCAGCGTCCCCAGGATCGCGTAATCAAACTTCAGATGCTTGGCATGTACACAGGACAGTTGCACTTTCCTGTCTCCTAGTAAAGATCCCTGCCTCTTTCTCTCCCAAAGCCATGCGTGACTCGGTTTCCCTCTCTGTAAAACAGGCATGGAAGTCGTGGCTGCAAACGTGACAACCGAGGGCTGTAAGCTGACAAATTAGCTGTTTTAAAGTAAGGTTCTACATTTAGGCAAGAAAAACCAATTGTATAGTATAGGGGGTACCTTACTCAATGGTAGCAACTGTGAGGGGGACCTCGGAGTCCTAGTAGACAATCACTTAAATATGAGCCAGCTGTGTGCTGCAGCTGCCAAAAAATCCAACACAGTGCTAGTCTGCATTAACAGAAGGACAGAATCAAGATCACGTGAAGTATTAATACCACTTTAGAATGCCTTGGTAAGGCCACACTTGGAATCCTGCATCCAGTTTTGGTCACCACAATGTAACAAAGATGTTGAGACTCTAGAAGAGTACAGAGAAGAGCAACAAAGATGATTAGGGAACTGGAGGCTAAAACGTATAAGGAACGGTTGCAGGAATTGGGTCTGTCTAGTTTAATGAAGAGAAGGACGAGGGGGGACATGATAGCAGCGTTCCAATATCTCAGGGGCTGCCCCAAAGAAGAGGGAGTCAAGCTATTTTCCAAAGAGCCTGAAGGCAGGACAAGAAGCAACGGGTGGAAACTAAGCAAGGAGAGAAGCAACTTAGAACTAAGGAGAAACTTCCTGACAGTTAGAACAATTAACCAGTGGAACTACCTGCCTCTAGAAGCTCTGAATGCTCCAACACTGGAAGTTTTTAAAGAAGAGACTGGACAGCCATTTGTCTGAAATGGCATAGGATTTCCTACCTGAGCAGGGGGTTGGATTAGATAACCTCCAAGGTCCCTTCCAACTTTATTATTATTATTATCATCATCATCATCATCATTATTACCACCATCATCATCATTATCATCATCATCATTATCATCATCATCATCATTATTATTATTATTATGTTTTTTAAATGTTTTAATGGTTTCTACTGTTTTTATGGTTTTAAAAGATTTTGGAGATTCCAACAACTGTAATACAGGCAGTCCCGGACTTAACAACCACCACTGAGGCCCAAATTTGTGTCGCTAAACAAGACATTTGTCAAGTGAGTTTGGCCCCATTTTATGACCTTTCTTGCCATGGTTGTTAAGTGAATCGTTGCAGTTGATAAGTTAGTACCACGGGTTGTTAAGGGAATCTGACTTCTTCCCCATTGTTAGAAGGTCGCAAAAGGAGATTGCGTGATCCCGGGGACGCTGCGACCGTCATAAATAGGAACCAGTGGCTAAGCATCTGAATTTTAATCCCGTGACCATGGAGGTGCTGCGACGGTCGTTAAGTGTGAAAAAAGAGTCCCGAGTCCCTTTTTTCCATGCCGGTGTCACTTCGAACGGTCACTAAATGAACTGTTGAAAGTCAAGGACTTCCTGTGAAGTCAATAAACCCTCTCGATTAGGCGTAGTCCAGTGGTTCTCAACCTTTTTAATGCTGCAACCCCCAACCGGTCGTAAGTCGAGGACTACTCAACCGGTCGTAAGTCGAGGACTACTCAACTGGTGCAGCACCGTTTGCAGAATGGGACTTTTGGCGGGCTCAGCAGGGCAGAGACAGCCTGGACAATTCCTATTGGCTTTTGAAAGCCAATAGAATTAGACTCTATTCAAGAGAGTCTATTCGATTGGCTTTCAAAAGCCAATAGAATAAAAGGGAGTAGCACAGCTAAGGAAAAGGGGGGAAAAATGGCGGACTGCGTTGTTTGGCGACCCCCGTGAAATGGTCGTTCGACCCCAAATGGGGTCCCCACCCACAGGTGGAGAACCACTGGGGTAGATGAAAGGCAGATCCGTCTAGGCACGGAACAGAAGCTGGGCAACGGGGAAAGAGGCCAACGTTTTACGCTTCGGCAAAGGAAGGAATGAAAACTATTTGGGGAAGTGGAAGGAGCTCAGGGGGGTCACTTGGCGCAGTTCTAGAGTTTACCTTCAAAGCTTTGATCCGAGTCGTTGAACCGCACTTGCGGACAAGGCCTTCGGTGTGGAGATGGGGTCTCAGGAGCTCACAGGCCTCCACTAGGAACCTGGGATGAGAAACACAAAGACGCAATTATTGGATCAGTCTCCATCGGGTTGGGGTAGGGCAGGGGTAGGCAACCTTGGCTCTTTTATGACTCGTGGACTTCAACTCCCAGAATTCCTGAGCCAGCCATGCTGAGGGGAAAGGGAGAGGTTGCCATGTTGAGCCATGCTGGCTCAGGAATTCTGGGAGTTGAAGTCCACGAGTCATAAAAGAGCCAAGGTTGCCTACCCCTGGCCTAGGCCTAAGCCGCTTTATGACTCATGGACTTCAACTCCCAGAATTCCTGAGCCAGCATGGCTCAGCCTGGAAACCTCTCCCTTTCCCCTCAGCATGGCTGGCTCAGGAATTCTGGGAGTTGAAGTCCACGAGTCATAAAAGAGCCAAGGTTGCCTACCCCTGGTGTAGGGCAAGATTGCTGGAATTGGGTATGTCTAGTTTAACGAAGAGAAGGACGAGGGAGGACATGATAGCAGCCTTCCAGTATCTCAGGGGCTGCCCCAAAGAAGAGGGAGTCAAGCTATTCTCCAAAGCACCTGAAGAAGGCAGGACAAGAAGCAACGGATGGACACTAAGCAAGGAGAGAAGCAACCTGGAACTAAGGAGAAACTTTCTGACAGTGAGAACAATTAACTAGTGGAAAAACCTGCCTCCAGAAGCGGTGAATGCTCCAACACTGGAGGTTTTTAAGAAGAGACTGGACAGCCATTTGTCCGAAATGGTACATAGGGTTTCCTGTCTGAGCAGGGGGTTGGACTAGATGACCTCCAAGGTCCCTTCCAACTCTGTTATTCTGTCCTACCTTCTTTGTATGAAGGACCTTCATACTTACTTTGGGTCAAATGGATGTACATGCACACAACCACCCTTCAAATGGGAAAACAACAGACCTCTTAGCTGCTTATGGATAACCATCCATCATCATCATCATCATCGTCATTATTATTATTATTATTATTATTGGTAGGACTTGGGGGTGTGTCTTCACCACAGAATTACTAATGGAAGAGATGGGTGGGAGAGGCTCAGTCCAAGGCAGTCAGGTGTGTTACCTGCCACCCATCCCTGGGGTGTGAGTCCCCGCTTGCAGATCCAGCAGACCTGGAAAACCGTGTTTTCCTCTGCGGTCCACCTATAGGTTCAACCAGTGTAGGTTCAACTTGCCTGAACCAATCCAAAACCAGCACTTGGGGTTTTTTTAAGGGTTGTTCTGTACTGATCACCTCCTCTTGGGTTACTGGTTCAATCTTTTTGTTCAGCTTTGGGTAAAAAGGCGGGGAATGAATTATCTTGCAAGAATTCATAGGAGACAGTAATGCTCCTTGCATGGGGACTTGGTGTCCTCTGAGCTTGGTTGTCTTCTTGCAGACGTTTCAAAACCTGACTAGGTAACATCATCAGTGCTGGAAGGATGTGAGGTTTGAGGGGGGGGAGGAGGAGGAGGAGGAAGACTGTGGGGTCCTTGGTGCTCTCTGAGCTTGGTTGTCTTCTTGCAGACGTTTCACAACCCAGCTAGGTAATACCATCAGTGCTAGAAGGATGTGAGGTTTGAGAGGAGGAGGAGGAGGAGGAGGAGCAGAGGAAGAAGACTGTGGGGTCCTTGGTGCTCTCTGAGCTTGGTTGTCTTCTTGCAGACGTTTCACAACCCAACTAGGTAATACCATCAGTGCTAGAAGGATGTGAGGTTTGAGAGGAGGAAGAGGAGGAGGAGGAGGAGGAGGAGGAGGAAGAAGAAGAAGAAGAAGAAGAAGAAGAAGAAGAAGAAGAAGAAGAAGAAGAAGAAGAAGAAGAAGAAGAAGAAGAAGAAGAAGAAGAAGAAGAAGAAGACAACGACTGTGGGGTCCTTGGTGCTCTCTGAGCTTGGTTGTCTTCTTGCAGACGTTTCACAACCCAACTAGGTAATACCATCAGTGCTAGAAGGATGTGAGGTTTAAGGGGAGGGAGGAGGAGGAGAGGGGGGAGGACGACGACTGTGGGGTTCTTGGTGCTCTCTGAGCTTGATTGTTTTCTTGCAGACATTTCATGACCTAACTAGGTCACATGATCACTGGTAGAAGGTGTGGTCTGTTCTCTGTAAACTCTGTAAACGTAGCACTGATGACAATACCTAGTTGGGTCATGAAACGTCTGCAAGAAAACCACCAAGCTCAGAGAGCACCAAGGACCCCACGGTCCTCCTTCTCATCCTCCCTTCTTCACAAGGGAGTAGGCTCCCTTCTAGCACTGATGACGTTCCCTAGTTGGGTCACGAAACGTCTGCAAGAAAACCACCAAGCTCAGAGAGCACCAAGGACCCTACCACCCCCAGTTGAACCCTGAGCTACAAATATTCTACTGAGAGCGATGCTCCTTATTTCCTTAGTGCACAGAGAAGTAGCCTAACAACGGCTCCTGAATTATAGTTCACAGATCCCAACAGTTCCCTTCCCCCCCCCATTAATTGACGGGAAGAAATTTTTTTGGGGGGGATTATCCAGGATGTGTAGAGAAGTGCATCCAAAATTACTCACTCTGGCACACCTTCGACATGTTGTGAAGGACGCAACAAGTGCAGCGGGATGCCAAACAGCCCCAAGGCTGGAAAACGCCCATCTGGAGCTTTCTGTAACGAAGCAAAGAACAATTAAACAGACAAACCGTTGCCTTAATAACTAAATATTTATTTCCCTTTAGTCTCTGCAGATTTTTTTTCTTTAATCCGAGGTTCATAGCCTAGCAAATGGGAAAATTGGGGAGATACAGGTCATCCTCAACTGACAAAAGTTCATTTAGTAACCGTTGGAAGGCTACAAATTGCACCGAAAAAAGTGACTTATGATCATTTTTCACACAACCGTTGCAGCATCCTCATAGTCAGGTGATCAAAATTCAGACACTTAGCAAATGACTCATATTTATGACGGCTGCAGCGTCCCGGGCTTATGTGATCCCTTTTGGGGACTTTCTAACTGCTTGTATCTCATCAAGAAGACCTATGCGGTGATGTCCAGGACAGCAGTCTTCCAATATCTAAGGGGCTGCCCCCCAAAAAAGGGGTCACCCTATTTTCCAAAACATAGGCAGGACAAGAACAACAGACGAAATCTAATCAAGGAGAAAAATGACCTTTAGAGCTAAGGAGAAATTTCCTGAGAGAACAATTAACCAGTGGAACCACTTGCCTCCAGAAGCGGTGAATGCTCCAACACTGGAGGTTTTTAAGAAGAGACTGGACAGCCATTTGTCCAAAATAGTGTAGGGCAGTGTTTCTCAACCTTGACAATTTTAAGGTATGTGGACTTCAACTCCCAGAATTCCACAGCCAGCAATGCTGGCTGTGGAATTCTGGGAGTTGAAATCCACATGCCTTAAAATTGTCAAGGTTGAGAAACACTGGTGTAGGGTTTCCTGCCTGAGCAGGGGGTTGGACTGGATGACCTCCAAGGTCCCTTCCAATTTTATTATTATTATTATTAAGAAGCACCGGATGGAAACTGATCAAGGAGAGAAGCAACCTAGAACTAAGGAGAAACTTCCTGACAGTTAGAACAATTAACCAGTGGAACAACCTGCCTCCAGAAGCGGTGAATGTTCCAACACTGGAAGTTTTGAAGAAGAGACTGGACAGCCATTTGCCTGAAATGGTACTATAGGGTTTCCTGCCTGAGCAGGGGGTTGGACTAGATGACCTCCAAGGCCCCTTCCAACTCTGTTATCCTGTTAAGCCAGCAGACTCAAGATGGCCTCCAGGGACATTTTACTTTTAGATCCATTTTTAGGAAGCCCTTTTCAAGTCTTCAGACCAGGCCCTCCCCTAACTTTACTCACCTGCCTGGGGCTGGTCCTGCAAGGACAGACACAAACGCCACTCCTGGCAAGATCGGAGATGATGGCTTGAGACAATTCACTGGCTTTGTTCTCTGCACCTGACATGGTTCCAGCTAGGCAGAAGGCTACATTTTGCACAAGGTAGCCTGCATGATGGCTTCAACCTTCCTTTTTCTGCCTCAGAAACACGATAGATGACTTTAGAGGAAGTTTTGGAGACAAGCAGGATAAGGCAACAGCAAATACAAAAGGGTTGAAGGAAGCCCAATCCAGCCAAATTAGTCAACTCAAATTCCCAGGGCCTAGAACTGGGGTTTAAACATTGCTTCTTTTCCAAAGTCAACCGCATTCAAGTAAAGCCAATGGAACCACGTTTTTGATTTTTTGAAGCCCAAGATTAAACTTCTGGTTTTTCCACCTTCTCAAAAGGTTGGTCTGTTTTCCCACTTAGAAAGACCTCAGAATGTCTTCTAATGAGAATCTTTAAAAAAAAAAAAAAAGAAAACCAATAAAAAAAAAACCTAAATAGTTTCCACTTTAGGGCTATCTATACATTTCCACAACGCCCACCACATTTGGCCTTCCTTTCCTTTGAAATAAGCTCTCTTCTGAGACCCAAAAAGTTCAGCCTTTCCCCACCTACAAGTGTAACCACAATGGGGAAGGTACAAAACCAACACACTTCGAAAGAAAAAAGAAAAAAAAAACAAAAAAGCAATATCCCGTTTATAAATTCCCTGCAGAGGGGAAAGAAAATATTTAAAGGGGCCTATCTCCTGGAAAAGAATGGAAACGCAGCATTGGTGGAAAGGAAAATAAAACTCGCAGAGGGGATCCTCGGGTAGTTACGGGGATCCAGTGATAAAATACATTGAGAAAAAAAATTAGAATATCTGAATTCTGTTTCTTGAGGGGCGGGTGTAATTATCCTCAATGGAGGATCCACTGCAAAGTGTCATTTCCCTGAATAAACGTGTATTGCAGTGGTTCTCCACCTGTGGGTCGGGACCCCATCTGGGGTCGAACGACCATTTCACGGGGGTCACCAAACAACGCAGTCCGCCATTTTTTTCCTCCCTTTTCCTTAGCTGTGCTACTCTCTTTTATTCTATTGGCTTTTGAAAGCCAATAGAATAGACTCTCTTGAATAGAGTCTAATTCTATTTGCTTTCAAAAGCCAATAGGAATTGTCCAGGCTGTCTCTGCCCTGCTGAGCCCGCCAAAAGTCCCATTCTGCAAACGGTGCTGCACCAGTTGAGTAGTCCTCGACTTACGACTGGTTGAGTAGTCCTCGACTTACGACCAGTTGGGGGGTCGTGGCATTAAAAAGGTTGAGAACCACTGGTGTATTGGAAGGGAGGGGCTTTCTTTGGGTTAATTATTCTTAAATCTGATAGCATTCACTGGGTTGCAAAAAAGTAGAAATAGCTTCTCTTTCTCCTTCCCCTTTCCTGTGGTCTACTCCTGTGGTTTTTACACCTTCTTGTGCAGGCAGCCTCAGCTGCTTCAGAGGGAAGCGTTCTCACCTGCTCAGGTATGCGGATCAAATAGGTGAGGAAAGCACACAGACCAATGAAAAGATGCTCCTTCCCAGTTTTTCTGTGTTTGGCTCCCTGGATCTTATCTTGTGGTCCACTGGGTTTGGTCGAGTGTGTTTGCGAAGCCAACCACTGTGGCTTCCTGCTCGGCGTGTTTTGTGTAAACGCTAAGAGGTTTAGTCAGCGAGGCATGATTTGAAAACTTTGTCATTAGTTAAGCACCATGGGTGGATTCAGGGTCTGACTGTGGCTCTCAAAATTTTTGCAGTTGTGCAGCAGAGAGAGAAGGAATAAAAGAAGAAGAGGGGGGGGGGGAAGAAAAAGAAATAAGAGAAAGAGAAAGAAAGAGAAAGAAAAAGACCAAGACAAAGAGAAAGCAGGGGAGAAAGAGAAAGAGAGAAAGGGAAAGAAAGAGAAACAAGAGAAAGAAAGAGAAAGACAAAAAAAAGCAAGAGAAAAAGAGAAAGAGAGCAAGAAAGAGAAACAAGAGGGAAAGAGAAAGAAAAAGAAACAAGAGACAAAAAGAAAGCAAGAGAAAAAGAGAAAGAACGAAAGAGAAAGAAAGAGAAAGAGAAAGAACAAGAGGGAAAGAGAAAGAGAGAAAGGAAAGAAAGAGAAACCAGAAAAAGAGAAAAAGAAAAAGAAAGCAAGAGAAAAAGGGAAAGAATGAAAGAGAAAGAAAGAGAAAGAGAAAAAACAAGAGGGAAAGAGAAGGGGAAAGAAAGAGAAAGAAAAGACAAAAAAATGCAAGAGAAAAAGAGAAAGTTTATTTAGTGACCACTTAAAGTTACAACGGCACTGGAAAAAAGCCACTTAAGAGCATCCCTCACACAACGGTGGCAGCATCCCCACGGATCAAAATTCAGATGCTTGTCAACCAATTCATATTTACGACGGTTGCAATGACCCGGTGGGCCGTCTGATCCCCTTTTGTGACCGTCTGACAAGCGAAGTCAACGGAGGGGAAAGCCCCATTCACTTAGCAACCGGGTGGCTGACTCAACCAGCTGCAGCGATTCCCTGAACAACCGTGGCCAGAAAAGTCATAAAATGGGGCAAAACTCACTTAACAATATGTCTCGCTGAGCAACATACGTTCTGGGCTCAGCCGTGGTCGTACGTTGAGGACTCCCTGTCGAGTTAAAACCATCGCAACAGAGAGAGTTCACCTGTTGCATTTGGCCTCTTGGTTTAAAAGCTCCATGCCCAGGAATCTCTCTGATTAACCATATAGCGAAAAGTAAGATTTAGTTCTACTTTTTTCCAGACACACACACACACACACACACACACACACACACACACATCACATGTGTAACCCAGTTCCTTTTAACTCCACATCAGCAGAAAACCAACCAGTTCGTTTTGACTCAGCTGCCTCGCAGCCAGCCGGCGTCTCTGCCATCCAACTTATCTGGGCCTTGCTTGGGCCAAGGGAAGCTTTTGGCATTTGGCAAATAACTGCCAAGTGAAGAGGCAATCCACCCTAATGGTCACAACCAACTGAAGGGAAGGATCCCGGTCAGCTAGCCAAAGAAACCATGATCCGACGGGCGAGCAAGCGGTAAGCCAAACGCGCTGAAATCGCCCTTTCTCTCTCTCTTTCTTTCTTTCTTTCTTTCTTTCTTTCTTTCTTTCTTTCTTTCTTTCTTTCTTTCTTTCTTTCTTTCTTTCTCCTCTTAGTCACCTTGGTGTTTTTTCCTTCTAAGTTCTGTGTCATTTTGAGTAAGGTGAACTCAACTTTATTTTCTCACTTCTCCTCTTTTGCGCTCATGTGGAAAAGGAGGAGTTGCCCTCCGTACATCCTCGGTCATATGAAGTTAATCTTTCCCAAGGCGTGAGGGAAGTAGGGAAGGTTTAGAGAGGGTGGACGCAGCCTGGGGGGAATGGGCAGGCGGTACCAAGGGTTAGGAATTTATTTTAATTGAATTGTATTTTGTATGAATAAATGGAAAATAAAAACTTTTTAATAATAAAAAAAAAATCTTTCCCAAGGCGCCAGTTTTGGGGAGAGGCGCCGGGCTGATGGGCATCAGGATAGGCTAAGCCAGAAACTTACACGGGGAAGGAAGATTCTTCCTTCCTTCCGTATCCTGGAAAAAGCTCCCACTTTTCTACTCTGGAACTCTCTCACCGCATAGAAGAACAGCAGCTGATCTATTTACCAGGCAGCTGGTTTTTCATTCTTACCTGCAGCTCGGGGGCCCTAATGGCGGGACACCCGCAGGTAAGTTTCTTTTCAACTCGGCGCAACTTAACGTGGAAAAAAATAAAAGCCAACTCTAAATTGGAAAATGACAGCTGTCGCATTTGGGAAAGGTTGAAAGGCACGTTCAGACCTGTAGGTTCCTGTGCACAAGACGGTTGGGAGGATGGGAAACCTCTGAATTGGACAGCAACCCGCCCCAAATTTATCGGAGCGAAATCTTAACGACTCAAAGCGTGTCTCAAGCCCGGGCTAGCCGATGTTTTTCACTTGGGAGAAAGGTTGGAAAAGGGTGCTTTCAGAAGCAACGTCCTAGTACATCGACAAGATGCAGCACGCTACGGGACGGGGACGGGAAACTGGAGGGAGAGCAGCAGGGTGACGGAAGAGGGTCTTTCCATGGGGTTGAGAAGGGGGGAACTTGGCAGAAATTCGCACAGGGCCTCCTGTTTTCCTCGGTGAATAGCTGGGGTTTGAAACAGCCAGGCAACGTGAAGCTGCACAGTGTGTGTGTGTGTGTGTGTGTGTGTGTGTGTGTGTGTGTGTGTGTAAGGCTGCCAGGATGTGGAGCTCTTGAAATGGGCATTTGAGGAACTTGTGCAAGATCGTGGCACAGGGCTGCAAGCAGTTGGCTCAGAGGCCTGTTACGGGCAATCAGCAGAGCCTCTCCAGAAAGAGCAAATGCAATAGCCCAGTGGTTCTCAACCTTTTTAATGCCACGACCCCCGACCGGTCGCAAGTCGAGGACTACTCAACTGGTGCAGCACCGTTTGCAGAATGGGACTTTTGGCGGGCTCAGCAGGGCAGAGACAGCCTGGACCATTCCTATTGGCCTTTGAAAGCCAATAGAAGTAGACTCTATTCAAGAGAGTCTATTCTATTGGCTTTCAAAAACCAATAGAATAAAAGGGAGTAGCACAGCTAAGGAAAAGGGGGGGGAAATGGCGGACTGCGTTGTTTGGCGACCCCCGTGAAATGGTCATTCGACCCCAAATGGGGTCCCGACCCATAGGTTGAGAACCAATGTACTAGCCACTTAGACTTGTATACCGCTTTGTGGTGCTTGACAGCCCTCTCTAAGCGGTTTACAGAGTCAACCTCTTTCCCCCCCCCCCGACCCCGCCCCACAATCTGGGTCCTCATTTGCACCGACCTCGGAAGGATGGAAGGCAGAGTCAACCTTTCAGCCAGTCAGGATCAAACTGCTGGCAGTGGGCAGAGTCAGCCTGCAATGCGGCCTTCTAATCACAGCGCTCCCAGCAGCATCAAAGGGTCCAAGGTTCCTGACCATTTGGAGGGGGGGGAAGAGGGCAGATGAAGGGGTCTTAAATGTTAGAGGAGATTAACCCACCCCTTAGCATCTCCCCAAAGGCTCCTTGCCACCCCATCTGCCTTTGGAGTAGAGCTGCTGTGGCTTTTGTTGTGTAGAACAGTGTTTCCCAAACTTGACAATTTTAAGGCATGAGGACTTCAACTCCCAGAATTCCACAGCCAGCAACGCTGGCTGTGGAATTCTGGGAGTTGAAGTCCACATGCCTTAAAATTGTCAAGTTTGGGAAACACTGGTGTAGAAGATAAGATGCAACCGTACTTCCACTCAAGAGCTGATGGAGGCACCAGCTGGATGATCCGCCACAGCCCCATTTGTTGACAATGGCCAGATAGCAGAGTTGTTGCTTTTGCAGGAGATCCCAGACTGAGGCGGCTGGTAGGATGGATTCCAGCACCCTCCCGGGAGCCAGCAGGATCTACCGGCGGAAGAGCCGACGCCACATGACCTGCCCCAACCCACGGGAGATCAACCAGGCTTTGGCCTGCATCAGCCTGGCAGAACTGAATCGTTCCTGCACCTTGGATGAGCTGATCGAGAAATGCCTCCGCTCCTTTGGTACCGTGGACGGGAGGGTGGGGGGGGAGACCCCCGTCTTGATTGGGGTGGGTGGGTGGAGGGGACGATGTTCCATGAGGCTAGAGACTGGGGCTGAGTCTAGTGCGAATTGGGCCACAGATACGCCAGCTTACCAGCCAGGAAGGTTTTTTTCGTTGTTGATTTGTATCCCGCCTTTATTATTTTCACACCTAACTCAAGGCGGAGAACATATCCAACACACCTTCCTTCTCCTGTTTTCTCCGCAAAACAACCCTCTGAGGTGGGCTGGGCTGAGAGAGAGGAACTTGCCCAAGGTCACTCATCCGGCTTTCATGCCTAAGGCGGGACTAGAACTCACCATCTCCTGGTGATTGGCCCAAAGGCACCCAGCTGGCTTTCATGTCCAAGACGGGACTAGAACTCACTGTCTCCTGGTAATTGGCCCAAATGTGTTCAGCTGGCTTTAATGCCTAAGGTGGAATTAGAATTCACCATCTCTTGGTGATTGGCCCAAAGGCACCCAGCTGGCTTTCATGTCCAAGGCGGGACTAGAACTCACTGTCTCCTGGTAATTGGCCCAAAGGTGTTCAGCTGGCTTTAATGCCTAAGGCAGAACTAGAATACACCATCTCCTGGTGATTGGCCCACAGACACCCAGGTGGCTTTCATGCCTAAGGCAAGACTTGAACTCACGGTCTTGTGCTTTCTAGCCTGGTGCCTTAACCTCTAGACCAGTGGTTCTCAACCTTTTTAATGCCACGACCCCCAACCAGTCGTAAGTCGAGGACTATTCAACCGGTTGTAAGTCGAGGACTACTCAACTGGTGCAGCACCGTTTGCAGAATGGGACTTTTGGCAGGCTCAGCAGGGCAGAGACAGCCTGGACAATTCCTATTGGCTTTTGAAAGCCAATAGAATTAGACTCTATTCAAGAGAGTCTAGTCTATTGGCTTTCAAAAGCCAATAGAATAAAAGGGAGTAGCACAGCTAAGGAAAAGGGGAAAAAAATGGCGGACTGCGTTGTTTGGTGACCCCCGTGAAATGGTCGTTCGACCCCAAATGGGGTCCCGACCCACAGGTTGAGAACCACTGCTCTAGACCAAACTCTTAAAAGTCCAGGAGTGTATTGTGTTATGGGGTAGATCTAGCCCAGACTGTTTGTTTTCTTCAATTTCTATTCAGCTCCATTTCTGCCTATTGATGGATCCACTTTAATGCCTGTCCTTCTTCTCCAGATGTGGATGGGAATCTGTGCACCAGCGACTTCATGGTGAACATGACACTAACCATTCACAGTTGGGTGGTCCCGTCTGCAGAGCTCGCCCGCCGTCTTCTGACTTTATATCCTTTGAGGGACACAATGCGTCTCTCCTTAAGAGGTCCCGAAGGTGCTCCTTCAAGAGGCAACTGGACTTTCTTGATTATTTTTTTCCTTGAAGACATTTCGCTTCTCATCCAAGAAGCTTCTTTAGTTCTACACTGCCGTTCATGGAGAAGGGAAATGTTTTCAAAGGAAAAAAAACCCAAGAGCGGCCTGTTGCCTTTTGAAAAAGCACCTTTGGGACAACATGGTTTGGACTGAGAATCTCCATAGAGACTCCTTAGAATGTCTTTCCAAGGGGCAGTCTAGAATGGGATGGTGGCTTATCTATCTATCTATCTATCTATCTATCTATCTATCTATCTATCTATCTATCTATCTATCTATCTATCTATCTAGGCAGGACAAGAAGCAACAGATGGAAACTAATCAAGGAGAGAAGCAACCTAGAACTAAGGAGAAACTTCCTGACAGTCAGAACAATTAACCAGTGGAACAACCTGCCTCCAGAAGTTGTGAACGCTCCAACACTGGAAGTTTTTTTAAAAAGAGACTGGACAGCCATCTGTCCAAAATGGTGTAGGGTTTCCTGCCTGAGCAGGGGGTTGGACTCGATGACCTCCAAGGTCCCTTCCAACTTTATTATTATTATTATGGGTCATCGCACAGTCAGCCAGATGTTCAGACTGGATTTGGCATTTTGTCTACCTATCGAGTCCTTACCCAGGACCTGGGATAGGCAGATGTGGATGTTTGATGGTATTATTATTATTATCTTCTATCTATCTATCTATCTATCTATCTATCTATCTATCTATCTATCTATCTATCTATCTCTCAATTATCAATCCATCCATCCATCTATATCATCTATCTATCTATCTGTCTGTCTATCTATCTATCTATCTATCTATCTATCTATCTATCTATCTATCTGTCTATCTATCATCTATCTCTCAATTATCTATCTTACCTACCTACCTATCAATCATCTATCTATCTATCTATCTATCTATCTATCTATCTATCTATCTATCGTCTGTCTATCTATCTATCTATCTATCTATCTATCTATCTATCTATCTATCTATCTATCTATCTATTTGCCGCCCATCTCGCCAAAGGGGACTCCAGGCAGCTTCCAGGCATTGAACAAAATGATGTATAAAACAATACCTCTTAAATTTAAAGATCTTAAATTTTAAAAAATTGCATTAAAGGTAAAATGACAGCTTGCTGGCGATCCTGGCGGAGCCAAAGCTCCTAAAGGGGTTGATTTTGTATAAAAGGGGTTGATTAGTTGGTGGTAGAGTTTGCTGAGCTGTGAGTTTCGAAGGCTGCGTGAGTCAGGCCATGCTACTGTTATATTCTTACAGTACAGTATATGAACCTGGATATGGGGAGTTTTCGTGCATTATACAGTATGAACCTAGCAAATTTCTTTGCCGAATCTTCAAGCGGGCCTCCCAGAACAGTTTCAGAACCAGCATTATATACTCCAGAGGCATTCTGGTTTTTTTGTGTTGTTTTTTTAAACCGGCACAAAAAGCATCTCGAGTCTGAGCGCTTGCGATGAACGACAATTGCTAATGAACAGTTTCTGGTTGAATTACTGGGACTCTTCCAGAATTAACTTCCTCAGGAGCAGTTATGCCAGTGAATTGGTGTAAGCCAGTGTTTCCCAAACTTGACAATTTTAAGGCATGTGGACTTCAACTCCCAGAATTCCACAGCCAGCGTTGCTGGCTGTGGAATTCTGGGAGTTGAAGTCCTCATGCCTTAAAATTGTCAAGTTTGGGAAACACTGGTGTAAGCTTTGTGTCAGGAGGCGTTATTTCCATGAAAAAAAAGGTTCCGCCGTTATGTCCTCTTAGTAAACACAGTCCTGCTAGAAAGTCTCACACAGTAAAGGAACTCTGCTGAAAAGGAGAGGAGTGCATTTCAGCCAAATAGATGCTCAAATGCTTTGCCCAAGAATCTGAAAGCTAACTAAGCCTTAACTCTATTGATCACATATCAGGAATCAGCTCAAGACAAGAACCCTTCACGCCAGCTGAGGATCTGCCACTTTGTCCGGTCTGAACGCTCTTCTCATTGTCCTCTTTAATTCCTCAAAGGTTTCTCAACTTGGCCAACTTAAAATGTGTGGACTTCAATTCCCAGAATTCTCCAGCCACCAAGCTAGCAAACTTTTAAGTCCCAGAATTCCCCGGTTAGCAAGCTGCGGTAGTAGACTTTAGGATGTGTAGACTTTAACTCCCAGAATTCTGCAGCCACATGCTAGTAAACGTTAAGGTATATGGACTTCAATCCCAGAATTCCCTGGTCAGCAAGCTAGTAAACATTAAGATATGTGGACTTCAACTCCCAGAATTCTCCAGCCATACACTAGTAAATTTAAAGTTATATGGAGTTCGACTCCCAGAATTCCCGTCAGCAAGCTAGTAAACATTAAGATGTGTGGACTTCAACTCCCAGAATTCTCCACCCACACACTAGTAAATTTAAAGTTATATGAACAACAGCAGTAAGAATAGCATACGCACAGTTCTGGAAAAATGAGAATATACCATCAGAGGAAGAAGTGATAAGAAAAATCCTGGACTGTGCTGAGATGGACAAATTAACAAAAGAGATAAAAGAAAAGGAAGACAGAGTACTATCTAATATGAAACAAGTGGTATGACTGGTTGGAGACTAGAAATAATAGAGGAGAATAAATGTGGAAAGGTCGAAAGTGGAAAATGTGTGTATAATAATGTACAGTAATAATAATATGTATTATTCTTAGTATGAAGTATAGTACGAAGGAAGAAAAATGCAAATAAGAAACAACGGGGCAACAAGGACAAATATTCTAAAGAAGAATAAGGGGGGGAAATGTAAATAATAGAAGATTACTGTTACGAAATCGCTGTTTAAAAAAGGGAAGAGTATACACTGTGTGTGTTATGTTTTGTTTTGTTTTGTTGATTTAAAAAAATAATAATTTAAAGTTATATGGACTTCGACTCCCAGAATTCCTGTCAGCAAGCTTGTAAACAATAAGATGTGTGGACTTCAACTCCCAGAATTCTCCAGTCAAACACTCAACTCCAACCTGAAATTTTGCTCTTTTTTCAGCTACTGGCTTGTGAACTATCCGGAAGCTTTTCACCTGGACCCCCACCTGGAGGAGGTGATCACAGAAATCTTGGAGGTGGTGAGGAACCAAGGCCCAGCAGAACACCGCAACGTGCTTGATGCATCCTGCATGTGAGTGGCGACAACCGGTTCAGAAATGGGAATTGCTCCATGGAAGGGACGGGATAGGCACGGCGAGACTCCGTGTGCTGCTGTTTTATTTTATTTTATTTATTTGTTGAACGTATTTGTTTTGCAAAAGGGGGCTTTTGGGCAGAGAAAAAGAGGGAAGCTGAATGCATCCCATATTAATTATAATATTAACTCCACGATACTTCAAAAAAAAAAACCTGCTGTATATAGGTAGTCCTCAACTTATGACTGGTCATTTAACAAAAATTCAGTGCAGTACTGCAGGCTACTTCTGCTGACTGCTGGTTGCCGGCAGTTCAAGTCTCACCAGTTCAAGGTTGACTCAGCCTTCCATCCTTCTGAGGCTGGTAAAATGAGGACCCAGATTGTTGGGGGCAACAGGCTGACTCTGTAAACTGCTTAGGGAGGGCTGTCAAGCACTTTGAAGCGGTATATAAGTCTAAATGCTATTGCTATTGCTATTCCTTCCTTCCTTCCTTCCTTCCTTCCTTCCTTCCTTCCTTCCTTCCTTCCTTCCTTCCTTCTGTGGTGGTGAAGTGGTTAGAATATAGTATTGCAAGCAAACTCTGCCCACTGCCATCAGTTCAATCCTGACCGACTCAAGGTTGACTCAGCCTTCCATCCTTCCGAGGTCGGTCAAATGAGGACCCAGATTGTTGGGGTCAATGTGCTGACTCTGTAAACTGCTTAGAGAGGGCTGTAAAGCACTGTGAAGCGGTATATAAGTCTAAGCGCTATTGCTATTGCTTTTCTCAACGACCGAAATTTTATTCCCAATTGTGGTTGTAAGTCTACTTGTAGTTCTAGCTGAGTTATGGTAGAGGATTTCACTGGTCAATGTACCTCTGCGGATTGTTCTTAGAAAAACGAGTACGTTCCAAGTGTCTTGAGTTAAAAAGATACGCCTCGCTATGGAGGAATGGGGGAATGGAGTCCCATCTATCAGAATGAGATGGGCTCAGGGCAACTTACAAAGGGTCCTTTTAAATTTTATTTTGTAGATGTCTTCTTCCTAAAGGGCATGTTGGCTGGGGAATTCTGGGAGTCGAAGTCTACAAATTTTAAAGTTGCCAAGATTGAACACGCCTGTTCTGTAGCAAACTTTATTTTGAATGCAAATTCCTTGGGGGGGGGGAGGAGGAGGAGGGAAAGTCCAGGATATTACCCGTCCTTTAAAAAAATCTTCTGATTCAATGGCAAGGAAGAGTGATTCAGCAGGTTCTCCAAAGTTGTTGCCTAATCACGGTGAGGCTGTAAAGCAGAAGGAAAGTCCAACGAACGTGTCACTTGGTGGAGATGGACTGACAATGACGAAAAACCACGGGTGTTGCCTTAAAAGCCGTTCCGAGCTTCCATAGTGCTACTAAGCCTTCTCCTGTTCCTCAGGAGAACTTGAAGGACCTGCTTCTCAGGTTCTCCTTGCTTGATCTCCAACCGCTTGGCCTCGTCACCTCTCCAACGCTTGCTGTTCAGAAGAGCCACGGATCCCTGTTCCTCAGGAAAACATCTGCCTTCTTCATTCTTCCCCATAGACCAGGGGTAGGCAAGCTTGGCTCTTTTATGACTGGTGGACTTCAACTCCCAGAATTCCTGAGCCAGCCATGCTGAGGAGAAAGGGAGAGGTTTCCATGCTGAGCCATGCTGGCTCAGGAATTCTGGGAGTTGAAGTCCACCAGTCATAAAAAGAGCCAAGGTTGCCTACCCCTGCCATAGACCATCCCATCTATGCACAACTATCCATGGAAGCTAACATTTCTCTAGTTAGCTAGCAGTTGTGTTGGTCTTGTTTACATAGAGCGCTCTGCAGCTCCATAGAGAAGGCCCTCTGGTCTTGTGAATCTTTGGATACTCGCTGCCTAATGGGTCCCTTCTGCGCTTGTTCTTCCTCCAGGGTGAGCCACATCTGGAACCGTTCTCTCAGTTGCCAGAGTAGCCGTGCCAGTGGCAAGAAACGTAAGGTCTCTCTGCTCTTTGATCACCTGGATCCAGGTGAACTAGCCGACCACCTCAGTTACCTGGAATTCAAGGCCTTCTGCCGTCTCTCGGTAAGCAGCTGCAGAGGAGCACCAAAAGCTTTGCAAGGTGGATGAATGGATGGATGGGTCGTTATGAAAGCCTTTCTCAGCCTTATATCTTGTACAAATATCTTGGAGTGGGGGAGGGAAATTAGCTGGTAGAAGACAATGCTAGACATAGGAAGTCAACGTGTTCAGGATGGCTGCGTACCGTATATATCAGTGGCGGCGAACCTATGGCACGGGTGCCAGAGGCGGCACTCAGAGCTCTCTCTGTGGGCACTCGCACCGTTGCCCCAGTCCTAGGCCTTCAGCTGGGTTTTATAAAACCTTTTCGCTTTAGGCCTCTGCCGCCATGTGCAAAAAAAAAGTTCAATCAATCAATTTCAACTTCTTGAGGGAAAAAAAAAGATCTTGCAAAGTTGGAATTGACTGAACTTTTTAATCCCACCCATCTTAAAAATGGTCACGGATGGGAAATATGGCTTTAACTTTAATTTTAACAGCAATTGCTTCCTTGATCTTTAGGATGCAATTATTCATCAACCCCATGTCTGGCTGCCCAGTTTGGGTGGCTGAAATGTTGTGTTAGCGTTGACCGTGCCATCCTGTCTACTGATTTTTCCCTGTTGTGTGGTTGATTTCTGGCAAGCAACACCCCAAGCATTGTTGACAATTGTATCCTTGGTTGCACCAGACCGATATCTAATGCAACATATGACGTTTTCTCCCCCCCCCCCCGAGTCCCCAGCTGAAACTTACTAGTAAGCCAGGACCTTGTGTACCAACCATCTAGAGGCCCACAGGAAATGTGGAAATTTCCTGTTTAGTGGAAATTCCAGATCACGGCAGAAGACAGGGCATGTGTCTTTCTGTCTCTGTATGCAGCTGGTACCAAATTCTAGCACCCTTTCGGAGAAGGCAGCAGAAAAGGAATTCCAGTTGTGACGCATTAGACCAATGGTTCTCAACCTTTTTAATGCCGCGACCCCCAACCGGTCGTAAGTCGAGGACTACTCAACCGGTCGTAAGTCGAGGACTACTCGACTGGTGCAGCACCGTTTGCAGAATGGGACTTTTGGCGGGCTCAGCAGGGCAGAGACAGCCTGGACAATTCCTATTGGCTTTTGAAAGCCAATAGAATTAGATTCTATTCAAGAGAGTCTATTCTATTGGCTTTCAAAAGCCAATAGAATAAAAGGGAGTAGCACAGCTAAGGAAAAGGGGGGAAAAAATGGCACTCAAGCAGGAGACCCTATACCATTTCAGACAAATGGTTGTCCAGTCTCTTCTTGAAAACTTCCAGTGATGGAACACTCACAACTTCTCATCCCTGTAATAACAAGCAGTGGCCCTAAGAGACAGCGTTTTTAGACGTGTACAAGTACAGTCCTACAAAGATGGAAGGACTTCCCTTCCCACTATCCATCCATCTCAAAAGCGGTGAACCAGGCATCCAAAGCGGGTGTCCCTTAAGTGACTTCAAAGGGGCGTCCCCTGATGACTCATGTGGAAAACAGAACCATGGATTTAGTTAGGACTCGGTTTAATCCAGCAAGACCGGTTCTTACCTTTTCATGGTCTCCTGGGCAGTACTTGGATTTCCAGAATTACGTGCTGCGTGGATCCGTTCACGGAATCTCAGCCCTGGAACGCGCAATCACCCTGTTTAACAGCATCTCCCAGTGGGTGCAAGTGATGATCCTCAAGCGTCCCACGCCCCAACAGCGAGCAGAAGTCTTCACCAAGTTCATCCACGTGACCCAGGTAAGGTCCCGCTAGAAGGAAACAGAAGTAGGCGCGTGGGCCATGCAGAGGGGGAAGAGACCTATAGAATGCAGAAGAACCTCCAGTGTTGGAGCAAGCCGTTCCACTGGTGAATCGTCCCCTTGTTCTTCCTTCTGTTGCAGAAATTAAGGCAGCTGCAGAACTTCAACACGCTCATGGCAGTGGTGGGAGGCCTTTGCCACAGCACCATCGCTCGCCTCAAGGAGACCCATGCGCTTCTCCCTTCCGAGGTTACCAAGGTAAGGAAAGCGTCCTCCTGAGGACACAAAGAGAGGAGGTTTAGTCTTGGTGAGGTATCCTAAAGGTAGCCGTGTCCAAATTAGAATTAGAATAACAGAGTTGGAAGGGACCTTGTAGGTCAGACATGTCAAACCCATGACATCACATACCAGAGCTTTTTCGCCGTTGCCAGCAATGGGGTGGGCGCAGTTCCGGTATGATGAAACTCTTGTGGAAAAAGTAAAAGCACTTAAAAAAATAAAGGACTTTTACGAATTCCAAGGGTGAAACAGAGAGGTTTATTTTTGCGCAAAGGTTCAGAAGCGATTAACAATCAACAAATTTCTGAAGAAGGGGGAGGGTCCAAACTACAGCTTTATAGGTTTCCTTTTCTCAGGAACAAAGGGGCATAGATGGAATCTTATATTGTATAATTTTCATTTAGTTTCTCACAGGCATACAATGAATAGAAGGCTTCACTTTACACAATGTTTCTCAATATGCATTAGGTCATTACAGCTATTGCTAACAGCTTTCTTCCAGGAATTACGCAGACACATCATTTTGCTTTTAGTGATTTCTTTCATTATCATTATTATTATACTTATTCATTTTTATTCTATGTTATTCTATTTCTTTTCACTTTAAAACCGGCTCTTGGGCCAGCAGTTTGACACCCCTGTTGTAGGTCATCTAGTCCATTAGCATCTTGACTCTTGACTGTCCACAACATGGCTCTCCAACCTTGGCAACTTTAAGACTGGTGGACCAAGGTTGAATGTTGAACGTTGAGACTTTGGAAAAAGGGCAAAGAAGAAGAGCAACAAAGATAATTAAAGGTCTGGAGACTAAAACGTATGAAGAACGGTTGCAGGATTTGGGTTTGGCTAGCCTAGAGAAAAGGAGGACTAGTGGGGACATGATAGCAAAGTTCCAATATTTGAGGGGCTGCCACAAAGAGGAAGGAGTCAATGTATTTTCCAAAGCACCAGAAGGCCAGACAAGAAACAATGGATGGAAACTCATCAAGGAGAGAAGCAACCTGGAATTAAGGAGAAACTTCTTGACAGTGAGGACAATTAACCAGTGGAACAACTTGCCTCCAGAAGTTGTGGGTGCTTCATCACTAGAGGTTTTTAAGAAGAGACTGGACAGCCACCTGTCTGAAATGGTATAGGGTTTCCTGCTTGAGCTGGGGGTTGGACTAGATGACCTCCAAGGTCCCTTCCAGCTCTATTCTGATTCTCTGATTCTCTCCACTCCCATGCTGGCTGGGGAATTCTGGAAGTTAAAGTCCACAGGTCTTAAAGTTGCCAAGGTTGGAGACCCCAGGTCTACAAGATGCGTTATCTTATGCCTTCTTCATGCAGGTGCTTGCTGAAATGACCGAACTGCTCTCGTCTAGCGGAAACTATGGGGCGTATCGTCGGGCCTATGCCGATTGCAAGGACTTCAAAATCCCCATTGTGGGAGTCCACCTCAAGGACCTGGTGACCTTGCACGAAGCCCTCCCAGACCGCGTAGAGGGTGGACGTCTCAACCTGAGCAAGCTGCAGAGCCTCTATGAGCCGGTGTGGGAATTCCGGTTGCGGCAACGAACTCAGCCGCCCTTCGAAGCTAACAAGGACCTGGTGCATCTGCTGACCGTAAGAAAGATCCGTGGAGAACTTATGGAGACATGGGAGGGTTGATGGTCAGGTGGCTGCCTTGAAAGGAAGTCAACCACCTGTTAACCTGGCCCCATATTTGGAGAAGGTGGCCTTTTTCCCGCCAGCATTCATAGAATCATTCGGCTAGAAGAGATTTCGGAGGTCTTCAACTCTCTGACCAAGACAGGACACCTTATACCGGGGGTCCCCAACCCCCGGTCCACGGATGGGCACCGGTCAGAAACCGGTCCATATAAACCAGCGAAGCCCCATCCGTGGGATGCAGGCAGCACCTGAAACCAGGCCCCCTCTGATCCGTGGAAAAACCTCTCTCCACGGAACTGGTGCCCAAAAGGTTGCCCCCCCCCGCCTTACACCGTCCTGAATAAATGGTTGTCCAATAGTTTTCTTGAAAATCTCCAGCAATAAAGTACCCCAAACTCCCGGAGGCAAACTATTCCATTGATTCATTGTTCCATCAGGAAACAGGCCTTCGCAAAAGTCCCTACCAGCACCGTGTGGCCTATCACTGTGTTATATTATTAATTTATATTATTTATATGCTGTCTGAAGGCAGTCATAGTCTCAGAAGGGTGGCAGGTCTTCACCCGCTGCCTTTTGCTGGGATTACGGGTCCCAACAACAGGCAAACATCTCTTCTACGGGCTTCCAACCTGTGAAGTTGCTTACAAACCTCCAGGAGGAGAGTCTACAAGAGTGGCAGGGTTGCCTAGCAACTGCCTCCCACTACAGGCAAAGAGGGCCTACTTTCCCTGGCCTAGTGGCTTGACTCAGTCATCCCAATGGCTGCATTATCTCTGGCTATAGAAATAGGGGCCTGGCAGCTGAAAAGATAGCCGGGTCTTATGTGTCCTAACCCAGATGCCTGGTTGCCTAGCAGCACCCAGTGAGGGCAGGACCATGATGCAGACGTTGCTTAGCAACCCAGGCAGGGTGAAGGCATGACTATAGGCCCCAATAGGGAATCTTTGCAATCCTCAATCAGGAGCCCGGTGTCCTCCAAGGCTGTTGGACTACAACTCCCATCTTTCCCAGTCTATTCTTCACCAGGTGGACTAGGAAGGGAATGGGTTTCAAACCCACCTGTCAAGATGGCACAGACTGTAGTGTTGTAATGAGGACAGACACGCAGAAGGCCTATAAGAGGAAGTCACCCCGAACAACTCATCCAGGATGGGAGACGGGGACAAGATATAGGAGAAAGATGGACTGGAACCACTCCGGTGGTAAAGCTGGCCTTGGGGCCCTGATCCACTCAAGGGGGCTGCCCCCCTTGTCTTCGGGGGTTCCCTGGCCGTTTGTTTTAGTAGAGATGAAGCAAAAGGAGAAACTATTCCGTCTTTGCTTTGGCCATTCAACCACTTACCACAGGGGCAGGCAATTAATTTTTCCAAGGGGCCACATGAGGATTGAGACTGTTCTGGAGGACCAAACCAAGGGGGTTGGGAAGGTGCATAGGCACGTCTACACACACAAACACACACACACACACACACACAAACACACACACAGACATAAAAAAAGATTTCTTTCTCCCATATTTGGGTCGACCCGGTGTATCAAATAGCACTCAAGATAATTCTCCTCCCCTGTCTCTTCCCTCCCTGATACAGCTGGCAAAGTGAGAAAGAGCCTGTGGCTTAGAGCAGTGGTTCTCAACCTTTCTAATGCTGTGACCCCATAATACAGTTTCCCATGTTGTGGTGACCCCCAAGTGGGTGTGGCCACCAATAAGAGGGAGTAGGACAGCTAGGGAAAAGGGAAAAAAATGGCGGACTGCATTGTTTGGTGACCCCCATGAAATGGTCGTTTGACCCCAAATGGGGTCCCGACCCACAGGTTGAGAACCACTGGCTTAGAGGTTAAACACAGCTGCTTAACATGCAGACAGCCCAGGTTCGAATCTCAGAAATCTCTGGTTGATAAGAACTAAAGAGTTTGAAATAGCTATTCCAGTTCTCCTTTCATTCTTTGCTAGCAATCCAAATACAAAGATTGCTTCAAAATGAAAGCAAGCCACGCAGGCCAGACAGGGACAGCCAAAGGGTCAGATACGGCCTAGTAAGCATAAAATACCCGGGCATGACCTAGAACAGGGGTAGGCAACCTTGGCTCTTTTATGACTCGTGGACTTCCACTCCCAGCTATGCTGGCTCAGGAATTCTGGGAGTTGGAAGTCCACGAGTCATAAAAGAGCCAGGGTTGCCTACCCCTGACCTACCCAAATGTGCAACCACTGTCCATCACGAAGTCACCACAATATCAATGGTTCTTGCCCAACACTCATGAACAGCCTCTAAAGACTACGCAAAAGAGACAATCAACCATCCCCAAAGAGAAAAAGGCTCCAGCACCTCTCCACCCGCAATCAGCACCCAGATCAGCATAGATTAACTCCAAGGTCAACTTCAGACCAACCATCAAGTAAGCAATACCCCAATCCAGAAACTGCCAAAGAGCCCAACCCAAAACTCCCCAAGACAGCCCTGTCCCACATAGACAGGACACCAGAATAAAAAGACAAGACACCAGAATATAAACTGAGAGCAAACTACCTTACTACCTCTAGAGCTGATGATGTTACCTAGTTGGGTCATGAAATGTCTGCAAGAAAGCAAGCAAGCTCAGAGAGCACCAAGGACCCCTCATTCATGAGATTTTGGCTCCATGGTTTGTTTCCTTTGCCCTTAAATGCCTTCTTGCGTTCCAGCTCTCCTTAGATCTCTACTACTCAGAGGAGGAAATCTACACCCTCTCGTACTCTCGTGAACCTCGCTGCCTCAAACTGCTGGTAAGAGGAGGATAAAGAGGGGGAGGAAGGACCAAGTCTTCTCTGACATCCTGTTTCTTAAAGCGCTCTGCTCTTTCCCACTTCCCAGCCGTCCACCCAATTCAAGCCCCCGGTGGTCGTGGAGTGGGCGCCCAGAGTTGCCACCAAGCCGGACCGTCTCGGCATCAAGAAGCACGTCCAGCAGATGGTGGAGGTAGGACAATCAAAACAATGGCGAACAGAGAATATATGGAGCTCAGGGTTGAGCTGTGGGGTCCTTGGTGCTCTCTGAGCTGGGTGGCTTTCTTGCAGACGTTTCATGACCCAACTAGGTAATATCATCAGTGCTAGAAGGGAGGGGGGCTGGCAGAGAGAAGGAGGAGGAGGAGGAGGAGGAGGAGGAGGAGGAGGGAGGAGGAGGAGGAGGAGGAGGAGGAGATGACGACTGTGGGGTCCTTGGTGCTCTCTGAGCTGGGTGGCTTTCTTGCAGACGTTTCATGACCCAACTAGGTAATATCATCAGTGCTAGAAGGGAGGGGGGCTGGCAGAGAGAAGGAGGAGGAGGAGGAGGAGGAGGAGGAGGAGGAGGAGATGACGACTGTGGGGTCCTTGGTGCTCTCTGAGCAGGGTGACTTTCTTGCAGACGTTTCATGACCCAACTAGGGAACATCATCAGTGCTAGAAGGGAGGGGGGCTGGCGGAGGAGGAGGAGGAGGAGGAGGAGGAGGAGGAGGAGGAGGAGGAGGAGAAGGATGATTGTGGGGTCCTTGGTGCCCTATGAACTTAATGGTTTTCTTGCAGACGTTTCATGACCCAGATAGGTGACATCATCAGCTCTCTCTCAAGCTCTATCTAGCACTGACGATATGAGTTCTTTGCGTCACGTCAGTGAGCCTGGCACTCAGGTTTTGCAGCCCTATGGCCCCCACTATTCCCCCCTCCCACCGTGGCCAAGTCCAGTTCCCGCTTTTCCCCACCCCTTTCCACCCAGCCCCCCTCCTTTTCTGTTAAAGGAAGATGCTCAAATCCGGCCACTCCAACCACATCCTCTTCTACAAATAAAACACTCCGCTGAAAACAAGGTTGTGCATGGCTGAGAAAGTGACAGAGAGGAGAAAAGCACCACCACCCCCGGGCTTCATTAGCTTGCAGGGAGGGGTCCACATCCAACACTTCCCCCATATTCATATTCCATTTGGGTATACGAAGTATTAATACCACTCTACAATGCCTTGATAAGACCATACTTGGAATACTGCATCCAGTTTTGGTCACCACGACGTAAAAAAGATGTTGAGACTCTAGAAAGAGTACAGAGAAGAGCAACAAAGATGATTAGAGGACTGGAGGCTAAAACATATAAGGAACGGTTGCTAGAATTGGGTCTGTCTAGTTTAACAAAGAGAAGGACAAGGGGGGACATGATAGCAGTATTCCAATATCTCAGGGGCTGCCATAAAGAAGAGGGAATCAAGCTATCCTCCAAAGCGCCTGAAGGCAGGACAAGAAGCAACGGATGGAAACTAAGCAAGGAGAGAAGCAACCTAGAACTAAGAAGGAATTTCCTGACAGTGAGGACAATTAACCAGTGGAACAACCTGCCTCCAGAAGCAGTGAATGCTCCAACACTGGAAGTTTTTAAGAAGAGACTGGACTGTCGTTTGTCTGAAATGGTATAGGGTTTCCTGCCTGAGCAGGGGGTTGGACTAGATGACCTCCAAGGTCCCTTCCAACTTTACTATTATTATTATTATTATTATATATTGCCTTCAAACTGTGTTTTTCAACCTTGGGCCACTTTTAAGACGTATGGACTTCAACTCAAAGCCCATACAATCTTGACACCGTCCAGCTTGAGAGGTACTACCTAAGGGTGTCAAATTAGCAGATGATGGTTTGAGATGCTCACCTATAAACCCAAGGGATCTACACAAACGCCATTACAAATAGCATAGATGTTTGGGGTTCTCTTTTACCAGATAGCTTCAGCATTGCCAAAGACAGAGTATTTAACCCTTTTTTCTCTGTGTCTCTGTCTCATACTACAGTTTAGCTGTTGTTTGTCTTTTCAAGAGCGGCGACTCTTTTGAAAATCACGGCAGGAGAAACAAGGAACTTTTACTTGCAAGGCACCTGCCGCTTTGCCTAGGAGATTTGTGGTGGGTGTGTTGAGGATCTATACAATGTATGCAGGACTGGGGATGGGAGGGGGAATCGAGAACAGCATGTAGGTCCTAGGCTGGGAAAAAGAGGATGTGGTAAGAAAAGAAATAGGGCAGGCCCGGAGTCGAGAGCTTCTTTCAGTCATCTTACAGATCCATGACCGCTTTTCGTGTTTAACCCGCGAAGCGGAAATTGGTGGTAGCTGAAAAATGCCTTCTGCATGCATCAAAAGCATGCAATTTCTAGGAAACTGAACCATCACCCCTAAAGTAGTGCTTGACTTGCAATCTTTCCTTTAGTGTCTGCTTGAAGTGAAAACGCACTGGGGGGAAAAAGTGACTTAACCCCATTTTTCACATTTACAACCGTGGCTGCATCCCCAGGGTCCCTTGATCCAAATTAAGGTGCTTGGCAATCGGCATGTATTTATGTGGTTGCACAGTCTTGGAGTTGTGGGATTACCCTTTGTAACCTTCCCAGCCAGCTTCTGACAAACATATCAACAGAGAATGAACCCCACTTGTCTTCTAGCATTGATGATGTTACCTATTTGGGTAATGAAACATCTGCAAGGAAGCAAGCAACCTGAGAGAACACCAAGGACGCAACAGTCCTCCTCCTCCTCAAACTCCACTCCCCTTCTAGCACTGATGATGTTATCAAGTTGGGTCATGAAATGTCTGCAAGGAAACAAGCAAACTCAGAGAGCACCAAGGACCCAACAGTAGTTGTAGTTCTCCTCCTCCTCCTCCTCCTCCTCCATAAATTCCATTCCCCTTATAGCACTGATGATGTTATCTAGTTGGGTCATGAAATGTCTGCAAGGAAACAAGCAAGCTCAGAGAGCACCAAGGACCCAACAGTAGTCGTAGTTCTCCTCCTCCTCCTCCTCCTCCTCCACAAACTCCATTCCCCTTATAGCACTGATGATGTTATCTAGTTGGGTCATGAAATGTCTGCAAGGAAACAAGCAAGCTCAGAGAGCACCAAGGACCCAACAGTAGTCCTCCTCCTCCTCCCCCTCCTCCACAAACCCCACTCCCCTTCTAGCACTGATGATGTTACCTAGTTGGCTAATGAAACGTCTGCAAGAAAACCAAGCTGAGAGAGAGCACCGAGGACCCCACAGGTGAACTCTGAGCTGTACATATTCTCCTCTATGAATAAACACTCTGCAGACTTTTCCCATCTCCATCGCCGCCTTTCTACCCTTCTCTCTCTCTCCCCCCCCCCCAGTCTGTGTTCAAGAATTACGATCCTGACCAACGGGACAGCATCTCTCAGGAAGACTTTGAGAGCATTTCTATGAGCTTCCCTTTCTCCTTCTACGGCTTGGAAAGAGAACGGTAAGCACTGGGGCTTGCGTGGAAAGAAGGCACTGCCAGGTTGTCGTAAAGTGGAAACCTAGGGCGTCCCCTTGAAATCGGAGGCCCACCCGGATTGCCTGTGAGTACGGCCAGAAGGAGAACTCACAAACACCCAGTTCCTAGCTTCAACCGCTAAACCAGTGGTTCTCAACCTTTTTAATGCTGCGACCCCCAACCGGTCGTAAGTCGAGGACTACTCAACCGGTCGTAAGTCGAGGACTACTCAACTGGTGCAAGCACCGTTTGCAGAATGGGACTTTTGGCGGGCTCAGCAGGGCAGAGACAACCTGGACAATTCCGATTGGCTTTTGAAAACCAATAGAATTAGACTCTATTCAAGAGAGTCTATTCTATTCGCTTTCAAAAGCTAATAGAATAAAAGGGAGTAGCACAGCTAAGGAAAAGGGGAAAAAAATGGCGGACTGCATTGTTTGGCGACCCCCGTGAAATGGTCGTTCGACCCCAAATGGGGTCCCGACCCACAGGTGGAGAACCACTGCGCTAAACCAAACTTGTCTCTCTTTCATCACAGAGAAGGAACCTGGAGTCGAGAAGACCTTTCAGAGTATTTCATGAGGGCCTGCGCCATCTTCTCTAGGCTGGGCCTCGGGTTCCTGCACGATTTCCAAGAGGTCAGCTTTAAGAAACCCACCTTCTGCGACCACTGCGGCGGCTTTGTGAGTTTACGCACCTTTTCTGATATCCCCCCCCACACAATTTTGCATTGGCAGAAATGACCACTGGAAATGTAATAGCAGAGATGTTTTTGCACAACTTAGAAATAAAGACAACTGAAGAGGCTGCCCAGAGTTGGCACCTATGCCCAAAGCCAGTAGTGATAGAAAGGAAAATTTGCAGCTAGACTCTATCTTCCTCCTCCTCCTCCTCGTTGGAAGGGACCTTGGAGGTCATCTAGTCCAACCCCTTGCTCAGGCAGGAAAATCTATCCCATTTCAGACAAATGGCTGTCCAGTCTCTTCTTAAAAACTTCAGGTGTTGGAGCATTTACTGCTTCTGGAGGCAGATTGTTCCACTGGTTAATTGTTCTCACTGTCAGGAAGTTTCTCCTTAGTTCTAGGTTGCTTCTCTCCTTGGTTAGTTTCCATCCGTTGCTTCTTGTCCTGCCTTCAGGCGCTTTGGAGAAGAGCTTGACTCCCTCTTCTTTGGGGCAGCTCCTTAAATATCGGAAGACTGCAATCATGTCACCCCTAGTCCTTCTCTTCACTAGACTTAGACATACCCAATTCCTGCAATCGTTTTCATATGTTTTAGCTTCCATATTTAAGCAGTTCCCTCCGGAACTATCAGCCTTGCTAGTCTCCCAGCCTTCGAGGCCCTCCATCAGGACTAGGAACATACTATTTTTCTTTTTTTTTTTTAGAAAAAGAGTGATTGGAGGCCAGAGTATCTTCAAGGATGCTTTATTCCCATTTTCTCACTGCTCTGCGTATGCACAAGAACTGTTCTAAAACACTGCTCCCCAAGCTTAGCCAGTTAAGAGATATGGACTTCAACTCCCAGAATTCCCCAGCCATAACTCTCCTGTTGGAAGCTAACTCTGGAGACTACCCCCCAAAAAAATAAAAAATAAAAATAAAGGAAAGCTCTCAAACCAAGATGTATGTTTGAGATGGGCCAAATGAATTGAATGAAAATAAAATAGATAAGCTTTGTTGTCATTTTTAACTGCGGGCACAACGGCACACATTAAAATAGGGTGCAAGCATTGGCTGGGGATGCTCGTGGAACAGTTTGCATCCTCCAGATGTGGTCTCAAGGGGTTCTTGCAACTTAAACTGACCCCCCCCCCTTTTTTTCCTTTTCTGATGTAGCTATGGGGTGTCTCCAAGCAGGGATACAGATGTAGAGGTGAGTACGCCCTCTGCTGGGCTCTGCGGGGCAGTACAACTGCTTTTCGGAATCCCAGGAGGTGGGAGCCCCCCCCCCCCAAATTGGGACAGCTGCAATTGGGTGTCAAAAGGGGATTAGGGTTAGCAAACCCCCCCCACACACATCCTTATAGCACTGATGATGTTATCTAGTTTGGTAATGAAACGTCTGCCAGAAAACAACCCAGCTCAAAAGCATCCAGGAGACTGTATTAAGCTGGAGAATCCTCCTCACAATAACTAAAATTCACCTTTACTCACTATCAACACCAGGAAATTGTCAGCCGGTGTCCAAATGAAGCCGCAGAGGCTGACACAAACCCGTAGTTTCATATAAGCAAATTTAAATTTATATCTACACCAAACTAGACAGTCAGGCAAACAGGAGCATCCTCCTGAGGTAAATCAACACCGCAGGTCAGTCGTGAGGTAAATTACAAAGCACACCCAGGAAAAATACGTGGGGGGGGGGAAGAAACACCTCCTTTTACACTCTGGTACCAATTCGCCACAACTGCACAACTCCCCTGCTCCGGTTATTAAATTTAAATATCTTAAATGAAATTATTATGAACTGCGCTCCTGACCTCCTCTGCTCCTCGTTTGGAGTTTGACTCTTCAGTCACATTCCTGCTTCGGGCGGGGAGAGAGAGAAAAAAGTATACTTTAGTGCTGAAGCAATAAAAGTGCCTTGACCCAGCCCTATGGGTGTTGTAGTACCAGGCTGGAGAAGATGGGGGAGGCAGGAGCCATTGGGGCGAGGCGCCATCTTCTCATTGCTTTGAATTGAAGCCTTTTTGGGGTTTTTTTTTTTTTTTTGGTTATCCTCTCCAGATTGTTCCATGATCTGTCACAAACACTGCAAGAACCAGGTGGAGTTGGAGTGTCAAAGTCGCCACTTCCTTTCCTCCTCCTCCTCTTCCTCCTCCGACAGCACACCGCGCACCGCCACGCTGGCCACCAGTCACCATCCCAGCTCTGGTAACCTGGGTCGTTGGGGGTTAAAAAAGTAAAACAAAAAACATTGCACAACCACCTTGCTTAGTTGACGGAGATTCTGCTTCCAATTTATGATCGTTAAGCCGAGGTTTACCTGCACAGGTAATCCTGGACTGACAACCGTTCGCTTAGCCAGGGTTCAAAGTTACAACGACACTGAAAAAAAGTGACTCACGCTTACGACTGTTGCCCCACCTCCAGAGTCGCATCAAAATCCGCCCGCTTAGCAACAGGCATGTGTTTAGCACGATTGCATCGTCCTGAGGTCACTGGGATCCCCTCTGGCGACCTTCGGACAAGCAAAGTCAATGGGGAAGAAGCCCGATTCCCTTAACAATGTCCGGTTGTTGACTTAACAACCACAATGATTCGGTTAACAACTCTGGCAAAGGGGCAGAACTCAGTTAACAACTGCCTTGCTTAGCAACGGAAATTTTGGGCTCAGGTGTGGTTGTTGAGAGCCATGGTGGAACAGTGGTTAGAATGCACTACTGCAGGCTACTTCTGCTGACTGCCCACTGCCTGCAGTTCGATCCTGACCGGCTCAAGGTTGACTCAGCCTTCCATCCTTCTGAGGTCGGTAAAATGAGGACTCGGATTGTTGGGAGCAATGTGCTGACTCTGTAGACTGCTTAGAGAGGGCTGTAAAGCACTGTGAAGCAGTATATAAGTCTCAGTATCCTTCCTTCCTTCCCAGTGGTTAGAATGCAGTATTGCAGGCTGACTCTGCCCACAGCCTGGAGTTCAATCCTGACCGGCTCAGGGTTGACTCAGCCTTCCATCCTTCTGAGGTCGGTCAAATGAGGACCCAGATTGTTGGAGGGCAACATGCTGGCTTTGTAAACCACTTAGAGAGGGTTGTAAAGCACTGTGAAGTGGTATATAAGTCTAAGTACCCTTCCTTCCTTCCCTTCCCAGTGGTTAGAATGCAGTATTGCATGGTGACTCTGCCCACTGCCAGGAGTTCAATCCTGACCGGCTCAAGGTTGAGTGAGCTTCCATCCTTCCGAGGTCGGTCAAATGAGGAGCCAGATTGTTGGGGGAGGGGGCAACAGGCTGACTCCATAAACCACTTAGAGAGGGCTGTAAAGTACCGTGGAGTGCTATATAAGTCTAAGTGGCTATTGCTATTGCTACCTGCAGTATCCCATCCCAGGTTATTGCAGCCTGAAGATGAACCGCTTCGCTTCGAAGATCACCTGGCCAAAGAGGCGAGAATCACCCCAACAGCATCTCCTGTGTCTGAGATCTGGACTGATGTCTTTATCCTGTGGCTAACCTGGCCTCTTTTTTTCACCTTGCAGGCTCGGAGGAAGAAATGTTTCTCTTCCCACCGGGATGGGAACAGGGCAGGAGTCCCATGGTCTCGTTGTCCACCAGCCCGGGCAGCCGGCTGATCAAACATGCCTCCACCCAGACGGAGCAGGCTAGCCCAGCAGTTGAAGAGCAGGAGGAACGGCCGCTGGATGGTTGCAACAAAACTCAGAAGCAGCTCCTGGAACTGGTGAAAGAGCTGGAAAAGGTGAGGATACGGGCAGGGGAAATCATTGTGGAACTCATTGTTTCTCAACTCACCCCCCAAGGCATTTTAAAATGGGTGGGATCCACTTCCCAGAATTTCCTAGCCCGTTTGCGGTATCTTACAGGATCATGAACACATTTTACGACAGCTCGGTCGAAAATAGGCATTTACTGGCCAAAATTGCCTCCCTAGAGAACCAGTGGCTGGTTTAACGACCGTGGCATTGTGCACATCCACCTCAAAAAGAGCTGGTGAAATTGGGTGATTCAGCTTCTGACAGTCATGACTTATGACCAGGCTCCATAATAATTGTTAAGTCAAGGACTACCTGTGTCTCGAAGCTTGACAGATGCCTATATGTTACCAATAAAGGAGAATATTTATAGCTCAAGGTAGAACTGTGGGGCCTTTGGTGCTCTCTTGCAGACGTTTCATGACCCAACTAGATAGCATCATCAGTGCTAGAAGGGAGAGGGGTTTGCAGAGTGGGAGGAGGAGGAGGAGGAGAAAGAATGTGGGGTCCTTGGTGCTTTCTGAACTGGGTGGTTTTCTTGCAGACATTTCATGACCCAACTAGGGCACATCATCAGTTCTAGAAAGGAGATGGAGGAGAGGAGGAGAACTATGGGGTCCTTGGTGCTCTCTGAGCTTGGCTGTTTTCTCGCAGACGGTTCATGACCCAACTAGGTAACAGCATCAGTGTTAGAAGGGAGGGGGGTTTGTTCTTATTTTTATAGACTAGTAGCATGCCCTGTCAGTGTTGGTGGGAGTGGTCTTTCCTTTGATTTGGGCCATTTACTGTTAGCTTGTTCAGCAATTCTTTCACTGGGGTATTAAGAAATACTGTTTACTTCTTGTTTATAAGAAGTAAACAACACCCCAATCAAAGAACCGCCAAACAAGCCAACAGTAAACAGCAAAATCAAGGAATCACTGAGAACACACCCATTAACACTGACAGGGCAAGCTGCTCATGTATAAATATATAAAACAGTATATGAAAACTAGCATATAAAAATAAGAGCCAACCCCACTCGCTTTGAGAACGTTGCCTAGTTTGACAAAGGCAATAGCGCTTAGCCCTTAGACTTATATACTGCTTCACGATGCTTGACAGCCCTCTAGTAAGTGGGTTACAGAGTCAGCCTCTTGCCCCCAACAATCCGGGTCCTCATTTTAGTGACATCGGAAGGATGGAAGGCTGAGTCCACCTTGAGAAGGTCAGGATCGAACTGCTGGCAGTGGGCAGAGTCAGCCTGCAATACTGCATTCTAACCACTGGGAAGGAAGGAAGGAAGGAAGGAAGGAAGGAAGGGAGGAAGGAAGGAAGGAGGGAGGGAGGGAGGAAGGAAGTGAGGAAGGAAGGAAGGAAGGAGGGAGGGAGGGAGGGCACTTAGACTTATATACCGCTTCACAGTGCTTTACAGCCCTCTCTAAGTGGTCTACAGAATCAGCACATCAACAAACTGGGTCCTCATTTTACTGACTTCAGAAGGCTGAGTCAACCTTGTAATAAAACATCTGCAAGAAAGCCACCAAGCTCGGGGAGCACCGGGGGGGGGTTTACATGTCAGCCTCCCATCACCCTGAGCGGTGTCCTTGGTTCTTCTCTAAACCGCTTTCTCTGACCTGCAGGAACGGGACAGGCTGGTCACCGCCAACCAGTGTCTTCAGAACCGCTACACACAGCTGGAGGCCGAGAACAGGCGGCTCCTGAAAGCCAGCAGTCCGGGGTCCCCGTACGAAATCGCCCCCCGGTTTGTCTGAAATCGGCTCTTTGGTTGCTGTTCTCTGCTGCAAACTCTAGTAACTGGAGAGCTTTCCCGACGGGCAAGCCTTGAGCCTCAACGTGCTGGAGATCAGGAGAAGAGACTGGTGGAGGAAGCTGCAAAATTAAAACGGCAAGAAAAAGGAAAAATCGGCAGCCGAGAATAGCTGCTGTCCTAGGAGTTTTTGTCGAATTTCCAGGAGGATCTTTCCTTTTTAACCACCTTTGCAGGCCTAGAAGGAACAGCGCGAATCTGCCCCCTTTACCGTGCAGCTACAGATTTGTATTTATTTATTATGTTGTTTTTTTAAAGTACGCACTGCCCCATTTTATGGCTCTGGCCGTTTTGGGGATTTGTGAATAAAGAGCACAAGAATGAATACCAGCGGCATTAATATCCCTAACCTAAAAGTAACCGGTTTGAATGTCCCTGAGAAATGTCAAAAGGCGGAAGGGGGTGAGCTTCAACGACCAGATGTTCAATCACGCAGGCCCATTGCAAAATACCCAGAAATGGCAAAACAAACAAACAAACAAAAACAACAACAACCCTGGCCATGAGGACAGGACCGCCTGCAGCTTTCGGATGGATGGACTTCGACTCCCAGAATTCCCCAGCCAGCATGTTTTTAAGATGGGTGGACTTCAACTCCCATGCTTTTAAGATGGGTGGAATTCCCCCGCTACACAGCCAACCAGAAGGCAGAAAAATAAAAGAGTTTTATTTTGAACAGGATCTTTACACAGCAAGCGTTTGGGCTGAGTGAGAACAATTAATATCAGAGCTGCGCTAGTGATCCCAGGCGGCTAATTGTCAAACGTGTCTATTTGTCCCATCCTGAAACAACACCTGACAGCCCCCCCCCTTTTTTTTTTTGTTAAACACAAAAGGCCACTGGGCCATCAATACATATGATCATTCTGGGTCTCCCACAGGCATAGGCCACAATTCCCTTATTCCCCAGCCAGGGAAGCTGGCAGATCTGCTGACTGGAGATTAAGAAAGTTCTAGTCGTCTGTCCTCTAAAAAAGGTTTTTAAAAAAACCAAAAACAAAAACCTCAAGATAATCAACAAGGAGAAAAGAGGCAATCATAACCCCCACCCCAGCAATATTTTATGCGTTTCTGCTTCTGGATTAACAGACACCCAGTGTGGAATCTTTTAATTTTTTTTTACAGCAGAAATCTAGATCAAAGCCCATTGATCTTATCCTTCTTCCACATCCTCCTTCCCGTTCCAAGACGTTTTGGAGTGACGTTTGCTTTGGGGGAAATTAACTCCAAACACAAAATACTGATTTTTGGATTTCAAGCAGCCCACAAATGCTTAGCAGCTTCCAAACCTTTAAATCAACCCAGTCGATATGGCACGCGGCCTCTCGTCCCCAACCTTCCCCATCGCTTAGGAGAATTACGCTTCTCCTAAAGTCAGCACAGTCTTTGGATTATGGGAGCTGGCTTAAAGAACCCCACCTTTAGTTAAAGCTGCCTTGGCTCCATGCTGGAGAAAGGCAAGACTGAGGATTTGACGCTTTCAGCGAGAATCTGTGGCTTCTTTCGTTTCATTTTCTGGCCAGGCCAACCCACAGCAGCCGGTTTAATACCCTCTTCCTTATTTCTTCTTTTTCTTGCCCCGTTTAGCCCAGCGCTGGCCGCCTCCACCACCACCACCACCTCCGTCTCTCCTCTTCTCCCAGGTGGGCATGGGGGGCTCAATTTCGTTCGGACGTCCTCCCCGGTCTGGGACGCTGCCGGTCATCAACACCTGTGGGAGGGAGGAAGGAGAGGAGAGGGAGAAAAGGAAGGAAGGAAGGAAGGAAAAGGGAAAAGAAAGCGAAAGGGAAGGGAGGAGAAAGGGAAAAGAAGGAAGGAAGGAAGGAAGGAAGGAAGGAAGGAAGGAAGGAAGGAAAAGAAAGGGAGGAGAAAGAGGGAAGGAAGGAAGGAAGGAAGGAAGGAAGGAAGGAAGGAAGGAAGGAAGGAAGGAAGGAAAAGGGAAGACAGGAGAGAGGGAGAAGGGGAAGGGGAAGGAAGGGGAAAGGGGAGGGAGGGAGGAAGAAAAAGGAAAGACAGGAGAGAGAGAGAAGGAAGGAAGGAAGGAAGGAAGGAAGGAAGGAAGGAAGGAAGGAAGGAAGGAAAAGGGAAGACAGGAGAGAGGGAGAAGGAAGGGGAAAGGGAAGAAAGGAAGGGGAAAGGGGAGGGAGGGAGGAAGAAAAAGGAAAGACAGGAGAGAGAGAGAAGGAAGGAAGGAAGGAAGGAAGGAAGGAAGGAAGGAAGGAAGGAAGGAAGGGAAGGATGAAGGAAGAGGACACCAGTATCTTCCCTCCTCTGCCTCTCCACCCCAAGATTCCTTTGAGAAGGCAAAGCTGAGATGTAAAGTCAGGGTTTTGCTATACCCAACCATAGTCGGTTGAGTAAACAGCATGACCTGGCATTGGGGGATGGGCTAAGCCTGAAGAGCTTGAAACCCCCCCCCAAGGGTTCTCCTCCCTCCCCCTCCAGCTGCTGGTGACCCAGATGTCCCCTCCAGCTCATACCTTATTGACAGCACAACTGGTTTTGCTCCGCAAGGCACCGCTGCTGGTCTTGACGATGCGAGAAAAGTCCTCCCGGGCAGCCAGCAGGTGGGCAAGGCCGAGCTGGGCGTCTTCCGGCAAAGACTGCCGCAAGGGCTGGAAGGCTTTGGACATGGCTGTGCTTCGGTTCTAGCCGGGACGAGAGATGAGAAACACAGCAAGAATCCTGAGACAGTCGTGGTGTCTCTCTTCCCCAATTCCAGTTTGGTCTAGTTGTTAAGGCACTAGGCTAGAAAGACGGTGAGTTCTAGTCCTGCCTTAGACATGAAAGCCGGGTGGGTAACTTTGAGCCAATCACCAGGAGACGGTGAGTTCTAGTCCTGCCTTAGACATGAAAGCCAGGCGAGTGACTTTGAGCTAATCACCAGGAGACGGTGAGTTCTAGCCTGCCTTAGACATGAAAGCCGGCTGGGTGACTTTGGGCCAGTCTTTCTCTCTCAACCCAACCCACCTCACAGGGTTGTTTTAGGGAAAATAGGACAGTGGGTCGGATACATTCCCTCTCTTGAGTTATTAAAAACTAATAAAGGAGGGCTATCAATCAACCCATCAGTCAGTCAGTCAGTCATGGGATGAAATCAATGCTGCTAATACAACAGCTCCTTGACGCTACCTTGGCCCTCTCAGACCAATGGAAGGAGGCCACGGTGACGTCGAAACGGGTGAGCATCATGTGTCTTCGGCACCGGTATTCAGCCCCCAGCACTTGGTTAATCTCCTCCAGCGCTTCCTGGTATTTTAAGGAGAGCGAGAAAGCAGAGATGCTTAAGCTCCACCAGCACCAGACCAGGAAGACCCCCACCACCACCTCCTCTGCGGCAAACACAACAGCTCCCCTACCCATTGCTCAGAGGTCAAAGGGGCCTTCAGGAGCGGTGGTGGCCACTGGGACTGCAGCGTCTGCACGGCAAGTGCCTCTGAAACCTGAAGGAAGCACGGAGTTAGCTTTCGGAGCAAGAGAAAGAGGCAGATAATACAATTATTAACGACGCAATTAAGTGTTCAGGCCACTTCGTAAGGCCTCGGTTAAGACCGCACTTGGAATACAGCACTCTCTGGGGGACTGACAAAGTAAGCATTTGTCGCCTCTTGACACGCACACACCCAAACAATCTGGGGTCCTCATTTGTCCGACCTGGGAAGGACGGAAGGCTGAGTCAACCTGGAGAGCCGTCAAGATCGAACTCCTGGCGGTGGGCAGAGTCAGCCTGCCATTCTGCGTTCTAGCCACTGCGTCGCCAGGGCTCGTAAGCGCGAGGACCAGCCACAGATCACCTTTTTCAGAATAACAGGAGTTGGAAGGGACCTCTGAGATCTTCTAGTCCAACCCTCTGCTCAGGCAGGAAACCCTATTCCAGGGGTCTGCAACCTTGACAACTTGGAAGACTTGTGGACTTCAGCTCCCAGAATTCCTCAGCCAGCTATGCTGGCTGAGGAATTCTGGGAGCTGAAGTCCACAAGTCTTCCAAGTTGTCAAGCTTGCAGACCCCTGCCCTAGACCGTTCCAGACAAATGTTGTCCTTACAAATCTCCATTGGTGGGAGGACCCACAACTCGTTCCATTAATTTTCAGCGCCACTGTTAACTTCAGTCGCTAAACGGATGTTCGTAAGTCGAGGACTATTGTATATCCCCTCCCTCGGCAAGTAGCTGGGCCGCTTCAGGCCTTTCGACATCGAAAAGGACAGAGGCCGAACTGCTCCTCCCAGGATCCCACCTGCCCATCCCAGGTCTGCCTGCCCCTTCAGTCCCACCTGGGATCCAATATCCTCCATAACCTGAGCCACGGAGGACGCCGGGTCTGGCTCAGGCATCCCCAGGGCTTGGCAGATCTGATGGAGTTCTCGCAAGGCTGCGCTATTTTTGTCGACCTGCTTTGCTGACTGGACCGTTTTCCTGGCCTGGAGCCGGGCAGCCAGGAGCTCCGAGCTCAAAAAATCTGGAATGGAAGAGGGAGAAAGAAAGAAAAAAGATGGACACGGGCCAATCCAGGCCTCGGCAGCACCTAGTATTCAGAATGGAGTCCTTGTTGCTTTCTGAGCTTGGCTGTTTTCTTGCAGACATTTTATTACCCAACTAGGTAACATCATCAGTGCGGGAGGGAGGAGGAGGAGGAGGAGGAGGAGGAAGGGGAGGAGAAGGAGGAAGGAGAAGGAGGAGGACGACTATGATATCCTTGTTGCTTTCTGAGCTTGGCTGTTTTCTTGCAGACATTTTATTACCCAACTAGGTAACATCATCAGTGGGGGGGGGAGGAGGAGGAGGAGGAGGAGGAGGAGGAGGAGGAGGAGGAGGAGGAAGGAGGAGGAGGAAGAGGACGACTATGATATCCTTGTTGCTTTCTGAGCTTGGTTGTTTTCTTGCAGACATTTTATTACCCAACTAGGTAACATCACCAGTGGGGGGGGGAGGAGGAGGAGGAGGAGGAGGAGGAGGAAGAAGGGGAGGAGGACGACTATGACATCCTTGTTGCTCTCTGAGCTTGGTTGTTTTCTTGCAGACATTTTATTACCCAACTAGGTAACATCATCAGTGTGAGGAGGAGGAAGGGGAGGAGGAGGACTATGACATCCTTGTTGCTCTCTGAGTTTGGCTGTTTTCTTGCAGACATTTTATCACCCAACTAGGTAGCTTCTTCAATGCTAGAGGGTGTGAGTTTGTTTTTATTCAGTATTCAGAAGATTAGTTTCCTTTCCCCAAACTCACAAGCCTCGAGATCCCAATTGTAACGCCTCTGTGTATTAAACTGCCAAGAAACTCGGCAATTACAACCAGCCTTTCCAGGCAGCACCTGTGCAGAATAAGGACGGGAAATTCCGCTTGTGGTTTGGAAGTCCTGGTGGACGGCCTGCTGCTTTGTTTGATGGGAGCCACTTGGGTTTAAATTCACAAACCACAGCTAAGCCAGCGATGGCGTAGTGCGATGCACCAATTCTGTCAGTCTCTCTCGACTTACACAGAAGCTGCAGGCGGCTGTCTCGGGCGCTGAGCCTCGCCATTAGATCCCCTGTGGTCAGCGAAGGATATGGGCAGTGCAGCTCTCCGAGAAGGCCGCTGATTTCAATCTGAAATGTCTCGGCATCCTCAGGTCCTGATAGGGTAAAATAGTATAGAGTTTTATAGAATCAGAGTCTCAGTCACCCAGGTCACAGCTGCCCCAAAGATGCTTTTTCACGAGGCAACTGGACTTTCTTGTTTTTTTTGTTGATGAGAAGCGGAACGTCTTCAAAGAAAAACAAAAAAGTCCGGTTGCCTTGTGAAAAAGCATCTTTGGGATCAGAATGATTTATTATTATTTTTTTTTAAAAAGATTGCTATCACCTCCCCTTTAGCCTCTGCTCATTCTTAACCTTTCTGAGTTGCTCATCTAATAAATAAATAAATAAATAAATAAATAAATAAATAAATAATGATGATGATGATGATGATGTTGAAAGGGACCTTAGAGGTCATCTAGTCCAACCCCCTACTCAGGCAGGAAACCCTGCACCATTTCAGACAAATGGCTGCCCAGTCTCTTCTTAAAAAAACTTCCAGTGTTGAAGCATTCACCGCTTCTGGAGGCAGGTTGTTCCACTGGTTAATTGTTCTAATTGTCAGGAAGTTTCTCCTTAGTTCTAGGTTGCTTCTCTCCTTGATTTCCATCCATCCATTGCTTCTTGTCCTGCCTTCAGATGCTCTGGAGAAGAGCTTGACTCCCTCTTCTTTGGGGCAGCCCCTGAGATATTGGAACACTGCTATCATGTCCCCCCTTGTTCTTCTCTTCATTAAACTAGACATATCCAATTCCAACAGCCATTCCTTATATGCTTTAGCCTCCAGTGCCCTGATCATCTGTAGCTTTCCGTCTTCCATCCCTTCCCTTCCCCTTCCATCTCTTTTCTTCCTCTTCCCTTCCCCTTCCTTCCTTCCCACCCTCCTTCCTCTTATCCTTCCTGCCTGCCTTCCCCCCTCTTCTCTTCCCTTCCCCCTCCCTCCCTTCCCATATTCTTTGTACTCTCCGTTCTTTCACATGATCTAGATCAGTGGGTCTTAACCTGGGCGACATTGCCCCCCAGGGGGCGATTTCATTTTTCAGGGGGGGCGATGGAATGAAAAGGGGTGATGCGGGGGCGAAGGAACAAAAAGGGAGCGATATGGGGGCGATGGAGCAAGAAGTTTTGGGGACACTTTTGAGACTTTTTCATACAGTGAATCGCTGTATATCTGTCATACAAAAACTTCAGATGATCATTATTAGTGGACTGAATTGTGTTTTCAAATGTTCCTCCAGCTAGCTTCAGTACAGAACGCCGTACATATGTGAAGACGCATCGCTTATCTTCATGCGCGTTGCGCAGCAGCCTCTACCCATACAGTGGCGTGCCATTGGCCAGAATATGGGAGATACGGGAAAAAGAATGGAAATAAATTATTTGCATTGATATGTCCTGATGACAATTTTAAAGAAAATTAAAAAAAGGGTTTGCATAAATTGAAGAATTATTTCCTAGGTTGTGATTGAGAGGTTACGTTGGGGGAGGGGGGCGATGACAACTTCCTCATTGGCTCAAGGGGGCGATTCGTTCAAAAAGGTTAAGAACCGCTGATCTAGATCAGTCAGGTTTGTTCCTCCACTTACTCTGTAGGTTGAGACACAGTCCAAAGTCCCATCTCCGCAAAGCCCCATGTGGCCCTGATGGGAACCGCCCTTCCCCTCTCACACAGCCAAGGAACTTACCCTGCACGGGGCTAACGTCCTCCTCCAGCTTACAAAGACTTCGGAGCTCTGAAACCAGCCAGGAGCAGAGCGTCATGAATGGAGGGCTGGAGACCCCAGCTTCAGCCACCTGGGCGAAGGTTTCTATTGACGGAAATCTACAAATAATGACAGTAATAAAGCAAAGATAATACCGATCGTCCTAGGCCCCTTGGGTGCAATCCCCAAACAACTGGAGCATCACTTGAGCATCGCTGGCATTGGCAAAATCGGCACCAGTCCGTTACCGAAGGCAGTTTTTACTTGGAGGTTACTCTACGTTTCGACTGGGTTGGGCATTGTTGTTCACTTTTCGAGTCCTTCCCAAGGACCCGGGCGAGGCAGATGTTGTCTTATGGTCTTGAAGGTCTTGCTAAAGCTGCCTTTTGCAATTGACGGACAGCGACTCGGTCAATGCCGACGAGGTTCAAGCGGTGCGCCTGATGTTTTGGGATTGCAGGCAAAGCACCTTTTGTATTGGTACAATCTTTGCTTTCTTTTGCCACAGTTGTTCTACATCAGGGGTGGCCCGCGGGCTGGATGCATTCTAGCGAAACCGCGACCGTTGCAAGTTTGACACCCCTGTTCTACCTCTATTTGCAGGTCTTTGCATTTTGTGATTTTTTTTGACAGGTCTTGTTCTTCTGCTGTCCCTAGGTCCGCTATCCAGGCGTTCTTGTCTTTCTTATTGACAATTGTTAATTATTATTATTATTAGTGCTAGGGTGCAAACCACAGGCTCCTTGGCACTGGTGAGTTGGGGAATGAAACAACTGAAAGTCACCCATCTGGCTCAGAGACCACTAAGCACCCACTCATAAAACCTTGAATAACAGGATAACAAAATAACAGAGTTGGAAGGGGCCTTGGAGGTCCTCTAGTCCAACCCCCTGCTCAGACAGGAAACTTTATCCCATTTCAGACAAATGGCTGTCCAGTCTCTTCTTAAAGACCTCCAGTGTTGGAGCATCCACAGCTTCTGGAGGCAGGTTGTTCCACTGGTTAATTGTTCTCACTGTCAGGAAGTTTCTCTTTAGTTGCAGATTGCTTCTCTCGATTAGTTTCCATCCATTGCCCTTGCTTCCTTTCTTCCTTCCTCCCTCCCTCCCTCCTTAGTTCCAGCTTGCTTCTCTCCTTGATTAGTTCCTATCTGTTGCCCTTCCTCCCTTTACTTCCTTCCTTCCTTTACTTCCTCCCTCCTTAGTTTCAGGTTGCTTCTCTCTTTGATTAATTCCTATCCGTTGCTTCTTGTCGTTCGTTTGTTCCTTCCTTCCTTCCCTCCCACCCTCCCTCCCTCCCTCCTTAGTTCCAGCTTGCTTCTCTCCTTGCTTAGTTCCTATCCGTTGCCCTTCCTCCCTTTACTTCCTCCCTCTTTAGTTCCAGGTTGCTTCTCTCTTTGATTAATTCCTATTCCTTCCTTCCTTCTTTCCTTCCTTCCTTTCCTTCCCTCCCTCCCTCCTTAGTTTCAGGTTGCTTCTCTCCTTGATTAGTTCCTATCCGTTGCTTCTTGTCCTGCCTTCAGGGGCTTTGGGGAATAGGCTGACCCCCCCTGGCTGAGTGGGCCTCCTGTCCAGAGGCTTCTGTGGCCTGCCGGGGCCTGAGCCTTGGGCCTTCCAGGGGAGAAGAGTCCGAGAGCTCCCCCGCCACCTCCTGCTCACACAGGGCTCCTTCTGCAGCCTTCCTCTACAACAACCCTGCGAGGTAGGCCAGGCTGAGAAGGGGAGGCGGGCGCAGAGGCCCCCCCGGAATCCTTCCCCAGCAGCCGCCCCCACACCACCCCCGCGCGGCTGACCCTAGGCCCCGCCCCAGCCCCTGGCCACGCCCCCGCTCACCCCGGGACGCCTTCCAGCTCCATGGCTCCGCTGGAATCCTCCCCGCGAACCGACCGCTGGGCGCGCAAGCCCTGTAGCCCCGCCCTCCAAGCAGAGGCGGCCTTCCCCATTGGCCAGGCCGTCCGAGCTCTTCCTATAGACGTCAAACACCGCCCACCAAGGCCGCCAATGATAGCACGGGCTTGACCTCTCTCTCTCTCTCTCTCTCTCTCTCTCTCTCTCTCTCTCTCTCTCTCTCTCTCTCCCCCGCCAATCCGAGGCGCTCCTGGCCCGGCGCGGAGCCTGGGATTGGCTGACAGCTATCATAGCAACCCAGGCGCTCCTCCCACCGTGCTTAGCTTTCTTCCCGGCCAATCGGGAGTTCCGTCTTGCGGTACGGTGAGTTCGGGAGGGAGGGGGGGGGAGAAAAGGAGGAAAAAAAAAAAAAAACCTCCGAAAGAGAATCGCACCTCAGAACGCCCGCAACACTCGTCAGCCAATGGGAAGGCGCCGTCGCTGACGCCCCCCCTCTTCTCCATGGCAACGTGCCAGACACAGGAGAGTATCGGGGAAAAAAAAAAAGTATCAATCGTTGACCAATCAGAGCGCGCGGCCGGCTGCGGGGGCGGCCTTTGGAGGAACAGCTGGCCGCCTGGTTCCTTCGCGCGCTTCCATCCTGGCTCAGCGACGGGCCCGGCTTCTGAGCACGTGCAGAGTGCTCCCTTCCACGCCGAGCTTTCTTCGCTGGGGAGGCGTAGGTTTTACGTGTGTAGGCACAAACACGCTTGTATGCACACAGAGGGAGGTTCACGCACTCGCACTCTGGTGCTTCAGTGTATTAAGAGGCTGAAAGAACTCCCTAATTTTTTTTTTCTATTTATAATAATGATGATGATGACGGAAGGGACCTTGGAGGTCATCTAGTCCAACCCCCTGCTCAGGCAGGAAACCCTATACCAGTGTTTCTCAACCTTGACCATTTTAAGGCATGTGGACTTCAACTCCCAGAATTCCACAGCCATGGCTGTGGAATTCTGGGAGTTGAAGTCCACAATGCCTTAAAATGGTCAAGGTTGAGAAACACTGCCCTATACCATTTCGGACAAGTGGCTGTCCAGTCTCTTCATAAAAACTTCCAGTTTTAATAACTTTCATCATTATCGTTAACTTCCAGTTTTTAACTGTTGTTCATCTTAATTTTAATGCTTTGAATGCCTTTTTATGTTTTCCTGCTATGGTAAGCCGCCCAGAGTCCCTCGAGATAGTGGCGGGAATATATATTTAAACAATAAATTAGAACAGCAGTTTTTTTTTTCTAGGTGATTAAAGCGTAAACATAAAGGCATTCAAAGCATTAAGGTTAATGTTTTAAACGCCTTTGTATGTTTTAACACTATTGTAAGCAGTCCAGAGTCACTCGAGATAGCGGTGGCAATAGGCATTCAATAAATAAATAAAAGATGACCATTTTTCTCCCTTTCTTCAATTCACCAAAAAGAATTCAAGAAGTGTGATGTATGATGCAGAGGATGGAAACTGAATTCAGATTTTAAATAATGAAACCAACCCGCCAGAATTCCACTGCGTTTGTCAAGTATGGAGTTTAAGAATCGCAACTGAGTGAGACAGACTCTTGTGGACTAGTAACTTGGTCAGTTTGGTTTATGACCATGACTGTAGTTTATTAGCCTTAGATGACGACGATGGCTTTTCCAATCCAAGGAAATGGATGTTAACTTCTGCCCAAATTTTTAGAGGGGAGCGGGAGAAAAGGATTATGCCGTGAAAGTTTTAAAATTGGTGTAGAAAAGAAAAAGGGGACACTTTGTGGTGCTGCTGGAAAGAAACCATTAACGGTGTGCAAGTGAGGAGAAGAATCCAAACGCCAGGCTTAGCTTCTGTTAAGTGTAATGTTTCCCTTTTAATTTACATCGTACAGTTTTAAATAATAAGAGCATTCTCTTCCAGTGCCCTCTGTGCCACACAGAAATCCCAATACTGAATATACAAATCGGATAAAATACTTAAAACAGGAAAGAAAATTAGCTTGGCAACCACATTAGGGGGGGGAAAGAAAAAAAAAAGATGGAACGTAAAACTTCTGGTTTGGTTTCGGTCGACTCCTTTGCAAAAAAACTAAAAGAAAGCAATGGCCCAGCGTGGGACACCCCCTCCGCCCCCTCTGCCACGATTGCCAATCTCAAGGTCTGCCCCTCTTTTTAGCACAGCCTTCTTATCTAGGCCTTCGGAGAGTGCAATCCTAACGGATTCTGTGCAACCCCGAGGATGGCTGGCTGAAGCAGTTGCCCCACGGATGGAAGGCAGCATGTGAAATTCAGGCTTTTACCAGTTTCGTTCTGGATCCAAGCAAGAAATTGGAAACGTAAAGAGGAGGAAATGGGACACACGCCAGCAAAATTCTATCGGCGAATTCTCTGAATGGGATTTAGCTGGAATAAGATCTGTGTGGCTAAGAAGAGAGATTGGAACCACGAAGAATAGAAAGAGGGGAAGGCAAAAACCCTCTTAATTTAGACCCAATTTTAGGCTGACCAGAGTAGTCCTTGGCTGAACAAACAAACCATTCGTTTAGTGACCAAATGTACAACAGCACTGAGGGGGGGAAAAGGGATCTATGACCATTTTTCACGCTTCATGGCCATCGCAGCATCCCTACAGTCAAATTTCAGAGGCTTGGCAACTGACATGTACTTATGACGGTTGCAGCATCCCAAGATCACCTTTTGCAGCCTTCTGACAAGTGAAGTCAGTGGGAGAAGTCAAGATTCAGTTCACAACGGGGTTCCTAACTTAAAACTCCCAGAATGGCTGGCTGGGGAATTCTGGGAGTTGAGGTCCACAGGCCTTAAAGCTGCCAAGATTGGAACCGTCTCCCCCCCCCCGCCCCCCGCCTCTCCCTTAAGACTACATAGTTCTCATTCTTGGGTGCTTTGAAGCACTTAAACGTTCAAGGGCTTAAACTGTGAATCCAGCCAGCAAACTGGAATCTGGCATAATTTACATCAGAAGGACTTTAAACATAAAACAACAATATTGGGGTTGCATCAATAAACTTCCTAACTAAACGAGGACGTAATACGATTCGACGGGTTTTTGTGCTTTGGAGATGTCATTGAAACGGAACACAGGAGAAAGTGAAGCTTGTATAATTATTATTATTGATGCCAAAAAGGGGAAGAAAGCCCACCTGCCCCTTTGCTTTTCTCTCCCCCCCCGTCCCTCCCACTGGACCCCATCCCCTGCCCCCCCAAGTGCCATTTTCTGCAGCTCAATTCTGCAGTGAAAAACCTTGTCAGGCCATGTGAAAAGCACGGGAGAAAAATTCTTCCTCCATAGCCCAGGCTTTTGCAAGGAACACACGTGCTCTCCAACTGATCTACATAACAAACAGGAAGATAACAAGGTGTGCGTTTGTGTTTGTGTATACCCTGTAAACCGAACCCTGTCTGCGGGAGGAGCCTTTTGAAACAAGCCGTATAAAATCTCAGAAGCAACCCACGTTGAGCCGGCTTTGCTTTCGGGCGTAAAGAACCAGAAAAATCACAAAAAAGTAGAATTGTATATATTAAAGGGGCAGGACGTAGGCGCTATCTTAGTCACCCCAAAGATGTTCCTTTCCTCAAACTGGAATATGTTATCTATCCCGTAATAAATTTTGACCGAAATGAGAAAATCCATTGATTTTTTTTTCCCCCTCTTTGTGTTCTTTTCATAGTCCTTTAAGCTTTACATATCCCACAAATGCAAGTTTTAAAATTCTGGAGACACCCTACGCCGGTCTACAGCTAGTCCTTGACTTACAAATATTCATTGAGTGTCTGCAGTTACAATGGCACTGTAAAAAAACAACTTATGACTGTTTTTTTTTTACTTAAAATCACTGCAGCATCCCCGTGGTCACATGATCAAAATTTAGATGCTTGGCAACTGACATGTACTTATGACAGTTGCAGCGTCCCAGAGTCATGTGATCACCTTTTGCGGCCTTATGACAAGCAAAGTCCATGGGGAAGTCAGACAAACATGTGATTAAGTTAACAAATGCAGTGATTCACTTAACAATTAGAGCAAGGAAAGTCATAAAATGGGGCAAAACTCATTTAACGACTGCCTTGCTTAGCAATAGACGTTTTGGGCTCAATTGTTGTTGCTTGGGATGGGCAAACAATAAAAGGAAATCGTGCTTTTAATGTGCTCTTCTCTGCTTTGTATTCACAGGCAACCCCAGTTCCTTAACCCATCACACATCCTTTCTTTCGTTAAAACTCTTCCATTGGGTTCTGACAGAAAACTTAAAACATTTAAGAATAAGAACTGGCCTTTTACATTTTAGGTTAAAAACTACCAATTTAAATGTTTTCAATCAGACTTTAAAAACGACCGCATTGAGGAACGAGCCAAGATCATCAGGGATGTCCAACCTTGGGAAACTTTTAAGACTTGTGGGCTTCAACTCCCAGAATCCCCCAGCCTGCATGGTTGGCTGGAGAATTCTGGGAGTTGAAGTTCACAGGCCTTAAAAGTTGCCAGGGCTGGACACTCCTCCGCTAGCTCTGAACCAGCCTACAATTTTAACTACTCTAGATGCCTAAAAACTCACCTACAAAACATCAAGATCCTTATGCTCAGATTTTAAAACACAGCCTGGGTGATTTTATTTTATTCTTTTTTTTTTTAATTTAAGGAAAAAAAAAACATCTCTTCCATCTGGCCTTTTGCTAGAGGAAATCCACACATCTGCTTTAAATAAATTATGCAAACCCTACTGTCTGCCTATCAGATTATTTTGCATACATACTTCCTACAGTTTAGATTAGCTTGGGGTTATTCAAGAAAAATGTTGCTTTTTGCTTTGAGTCAGGGAAGATACGGGAAACGGTAAACCTAAGTGGCGCTAAATTAGAGGATTTCTGAAAAATGGAACTCGTGGTATTTTAAGTGCTCTCATTGCACTGGTGGCTGGACTTGAATATTGTTGACCAACAAGGAAGAGGTCTTTTTTAAGATTCAGGGGGAAAAAATTTCTCAGCCCACCTGAAGACCTAAGATTTGTTTGTGTGCAAACCAGATCTTATCTTTCCAGCTAAGCCAAACCCCATCTTGACATATCTTTTATGAACCAAAGTTTACCCACTTCCATGTCTTCCTTGAAGCCTCTAACACAGTGTTTCTCAACCTTGACCATTTTAAGGCATGTGGTCTTCAACTCCCAGAATTCCACAGCCAGCAATGCTGGCTGTGGAATTCTGGGAGTTGAAGTCCACATGCCTTAAAATTGTCAAGGTTGAGAAACACTGGTCTAACAGAAATATAACCGGGTTAAAGAAGGTTGTACGTTTGCATCAGGCGTTGTACGTTGTGCGTGGGTCTGCCAGCCAGACACGTGCAGAAAAAGCTTGTGCCCAGTTCTAACGGGTAAAGCAGGGAGAGAAAAAAAGACGAACAGAGAAGGAGAATAGAAAGGGACCTTGGAGGTCTTCTAGTCCAACCCCTTTGCTCAACCAGCTTATCTACAGGTAGTCCTCGACTTACAAAACCATTCGTTCAAAGTGACAAAGGCACTGAAAAAGATGACTTACAACCAGTCCTTGCACTTACAACCGTTCAGCATCCCGACGGTCAAATGGTCAACCTTTGAGCAGTGGGCTAACCAGCCCGTACAGATAGTCCTCCACTTACAATAGTTTAGTGATCGTTCAAAGTTACAACGGCATTGAAAAAAGTTAGGGCCGTTTTTCACAGTTACAACCTTTGTAGCAGGTGCTCAAAATTCAGAGGCTCAGCCAGGGATTCATACTTATGACCGCTGCAGGGTCCCAACGTCACGTGATCCCCTTCTGATAAGCCAAGTGAACGGGGAAACCAGGCTCACTTAATGACTGAGTTACTGATTTAACAACTGCACTGATCCACTTAGCTACTGTGGTGAGGTAGGTGGTCAAACTCGTTTAACAAATGTCTCACTTAACAACGGAAATTTTGGGCTCAATTGTGATCATACGTCGAGGACTCCCTGTATTTATGACAATCGCCGTTTCGCAACTTTCCTAGCCAATTCCTGACAAGCAAAGTCATGGGGGGGGTGGATTTGTTTAACGACGGCACCGTTCCCTTAACAACCCTGCGGATTCACTTAGGTCATAAAAATCAGATGCAACTCGCTGAGCAACCGCCTTGCTCAGCCACAGAAATTCGGGTGCCCTTTGTAGCTGTAGATTTACTACCTTGACAGGTAGTCCTCAGTTTACAACAGACCAAAGTTACGACGGCACTGAAAAAAGTGACCGTGAACCGTTTTTTACATTTCCGACTGTAGCAGCATCCTCCTGTTCACGTGATAGGTTCTCCTGTTTGAGCAGGGGGCTGGACTAGAAGACCTCCAAGGTCCCTTCCAGCTGTCTTCTATTCATATTCGGGTCTAGCTGGAATGGTGAAAGAGGAGAAGGGGGAGGGGCTGGGAGGGCTCAGAACCGCTCACTTAACGGCAAGGAAACAAACCCACCACTCCCGTCTTCCGGACCCTCCACCCTACCAGCAAGCGCTTCTTGTTCACGTCATTAAACATCAGGCAAAAAAAAATATACAGGTCGTCCTCGACTTAACAGCAGTTCATGTAATGACCATTCAACGCTACAACGGCACTGGAAAAAAAAAAGCGACTTAGGACCGTTTTTCACATTTACGACCGTTGCAGTGTCCCTGTGGTCCTGTGATCAAAATTCAGACGCTCGGCAACTGACTCCTATTTACGACTATTGCAGCGTCCCAGCGACTATTGCAAGCAAAGATGCATTTCACAACCTTGTTAATTTAACAACTGTTAAGTTTTAAGAAAGGCCATTAAAAAAAGGGCAAGACCCACTTAACAAAGGCCTCACTCAGCAACAGAAATTTTGGGCTCAACTGTGGTCGTTAAGTCGAGGACTACCTATGGACGACGATGGGCCGGGAAGGGGAAAGGAGAACAGAACGCGATCCCCCCCCAAATAGCCATCTTCTCCTCACCCTGGTGAGCCACTCAGCCTGGGTCCCGCGAGCAACGCTATCACGTCTCAATCTTAAGAAGACATTGGGAGTGGCAAAGGAAAAGGGGGAGGCAAGGAATGTTTTACCTGTCTGATTGAATTTGCCAAAATACACGGCTGGCCGGTGAGGTCCTTCTCGGTGGAGGTTGTCCAAGCCTGCCTTGGACTCATCCAAACATATGTAGTAAGGACGGGCGGAGCTCATGAAAGAGACTAACATTGGTAACACGTGGGATGCTTTTGGAGTTCATAGTAAACTTTGGACGAAGTTACGGCACAGTCCTCTTATTTGTTTTCCCGAGTTCATCCTCCCCTTCCTTAAAATAAACCCTCCCCCCAAAAACGACCCCTAGAGAGAACATCGCAGGGAGGGGGGAAAAATACATGCCTGGTGCGTACCCAGAACAACATCTGACTGCAGAGTCACCTGCGCGTCGTGCTTTTCCTTTCCGGCAATAAAGAAAGTCCCAATTTTGGAACAGAAAATCGTCCCAGGAGGGCCACCAACCATCCTCACCAGGGGTCCTTTTCCCCAAAGGGATGAAAGGAAGTGTGGGAGGGGGAGAGCTGGCTGGCTGGGGGAAGGACTGGAACCCCAGCAAGCCTCCATCTTGGAGGAAAGCCGCCTGGCTTACGCCCGCTGCGGCCTGGGTGGCAGAAAAAACCAAACGGGGCGCCGAGGAATCGCTCAGTTTCACCGGACGGCTTTGTGCTTGCCACCGCAGCAACCACAGCGCTCACCGCAGGAGTAGCAGGCGTGGAGGGGTAGGTAGCAGCACATGCACGGGACCACCAAGGAGAGGGTGGCCAGAGCCAGCCAGCGGATGCAGAAGTACGGGTGGCTGGTGTCGCAAGAACAAGGGTCCGAGTATTCCCCTTCCGAGTCCGACATGCAGTGGTACAGCATGCTCTCGGCGCACCACATACAAGTGAACTGGTAGACGCAGTGGCCGATGGGGTCCGGCGCATCTTGGCACTGTCCCCGCCCGTTCTCCTCATTGTTAAAGACGTCCCGGCAGTAGACGCACCGCGAGGGCACCGTGTCCTCTTCCATGCCCATGATCACTCCAGGGGGCGGTTGCGGTGACTGCTGCTGCTCCTTCAGCGGCTTATGTTTCATGGGAGAGGAGGCCCCGTGGATCCGGCAGGAGGGTGAGGTCTTGGGGTCCTTCAGCTGCCCTTCGGCTCCAGGGGGGAAGCTGTACTCCTTCTCCCTGGGGGATTGGCTGCCCCTTCCGCCCTTCTGAAAGTGTACGCACAGGTCGATCTTGTCCGGGTCTGGCTGGTGCTTCTGAACCACAGCCCGCCGGTAGTCCTCGTAGCCTTTGGTGACCCAGGGACAAGGGGTGATGCTCTCCAGCTCCTGCTCCTCTGGGAGAGTCAGCTGCTGCAAGGGCTCGGCTTGCACCTGGGGGTGGGGGTGGAGAAGAAGAGGATGGAAATCATGCTCTGGGGATTCAACGAGGGGAGGAGGAGGAGAGAGAAGAGAAGGACAAAGACAAGGCGAGGATGAGGGGAGGAGAGGAGAGAGCAGGAAAGGGGGGGAGGAAACAGGAAGAGGAGAAGGAGGAGGAGGAGGCGAGGGAGATGGAGGAGGAGGAGAGGAGAAGGAGATAATGATCCTAACTACTCACTGGTCCACCTGAGGTTGCCCCTTGTGTTGAACTGAAGGGGAACTCTTCAGAAATTGGGGTGCGAATGAAGCAGGTGGAGGAGGACTCGCTGGTCACAATGGTGATGGGTTTGGGGAGCATCTCCTTCTGGCTGTTTGAGGAAGACTCGCTGTCCGTGCGCACCTAGAGAAAGAAGCCACAACGCAGAGGTTATGCTGAGTCCAAGAGCAGGTCTTCATGGCTTTTCATTCAGTTGCCCCTAGCACAGTGTTTCTCAACCCTGACAATTTTAAGGCATGTGGACCTCAACTCCCAGAATTCCACAGCCAGCACTGCTGGCTGTGGAATTCTGGGAGTTGAAGTCCACATGCCTTAAAATTTTCAAGGTTGAGAAACACTGCCCTAGCACAAGGTAGACTTGAGCCCAAATGAGGAACCAACTTTTACAGGTAGTTCTCGACATAGGACTATATGACTATAGCCTGTCCATCAAGTGAATGACATTTTCCCAAAATGGTCAGATGATGCTACAAATGGCATGAAATGCTGCTAGGCTGCTGAATATCTGAAAGGGAGCCCGACCACTAGAAATTTGAATCCAAGACATAACTACCCTTTTTCAGATTGGTTGTAACCAAGCAACTCATCATAAGTCAGGGGCTACCTATAAAGTTTAAAAAAAAATGGATTTTTCATGAAACCTGGTCAAGACGCCCATAGCTTCTGCCAATTTGGGCTCTTTGGCTGTGAAAGTCCAGATTTCATGGTGACCTCAAACACCTAGAGATGACAACCAAGTATCACTACTGCTACAGGTAGTCCTCAAGAGATAACTACAATTGAGATCAGAAGTTCTGTCATACATCATCATAGTCATAAGTCGAGTCAGATCCCATTTCACCACCATTTTTACAATGGCCGTTAAGTGAATCATCATGGTTATTAAGCGAATCCATGGTTGCAAGTGCATATCCATTCTTTTGCATGGGGGTGTTTTTTGCTAGAAAAGGACAAAAAAAAAAAAATCACATGTTCACAAGATGCCTCAACTGGTTGTAAAGGCAAATTGGTTGCCAAGTGCCCGAATTGTGATCACGTGACCAGGGGGTGGTACGACGGTTGTAAGTACGAGTGTTAAGATATTTAAATTCGCAGCTGGAGCAATGGGGTTGAGCCAGAACACACAGTTATGGTTGACCGGTTGAAGAGTGTTGACTCTTGCGTGAGGCAAGCTGCACTGTAATTGGCTGCTTTGGATGTGGAGGGGAAGTTTCCCTTTTTTCCCGCCTTTTCTTTGGTATTCTGTGATTTACCTCATGATTCCCGTTTACCTCATGATTCCCATTTACCTCATGATTCCCGTTTACCTCATGATTCTCATGATCTAGTTTGCTGTATATGTTGATGTAAAATATATTTATTTATATAAAACTGCAAGTTCAACGTCTCTGACTTTATTTGGACACCTGCTGTGCAATTCCCTGTGGCAGATCATTTTTCCCAGTGCCATTGTAACTTCGAATGGTTGCTAAAAGAATGATTGTAAGCTGAGGACCACCTGTATTATCAGGCACTGCAGCATGATTTGAACCTCACTCTGGCCATCCAAAGGGCAGAAACTTGCTTTAAAAAAAAGTTGTTTTTCAATTCAAGCCTTCCTTGGCTAACACACATGAGAAAAATCGCTTTACAATAATCAGAAACATTCAATTTGAAGTAGAAAACCGACTCACAGTAAGGGCTTCGTCCCGACCAGCTGCTTCATCCTCGGAGGAGGAAGAGGAGCCGGTGGCACTGGAGCAAGGTGAAAAAGAACCTGGAAGATGGAAGTAAAAAAAAATAATCTAAATATGTGCACAAAATTATACCAAAGTCCTTTAAAAAAAAAATACAATGATAGGCCTTTATCCTGAATGAAATATGCAAAGATGAGGGGAAAAAATGAAAATACATTCTTCAGGGCTTGGCTGGCTTATAAGAAAATTTAAGAAAAGTGCCTCTAGTTTGGTTTGTAATTGTTTGTTTTTAATTTTGGGGGGGGGGGGTTTGTGTATGTTTTGGATTTGCATCCTGCCGTGAATCTATGGGAGCTGCCGGCTATTATATATTTCAAATAGTAATAATAACATCAGTAGTGATAGGTTCCGAGGCTGCAATCCCAAGAGAACTGGAGCTCCACTTTCGGCATTGATAACATCACCATCAGTCAATTGCAAAAGGCAGCTTTACTCGGAACAGCTTACGTCCTGGGATGACACCTCTAACACCATCAAACATCCACATCTGCCTATCCCAGGTCTTTGGGAAGGACTCGATAAATGGATAAAAATGCCAGATCTAGTCTGAACATCTGGCTGACTGTACAATGAATAATAATAATAAGAAGAATAAGAATAAGAATAAGAATAAGAATTCCAGAATGAACTCCTAAATTGTCTAAGCTACTTCAAGAAATTCTCCTGTGTTTCCTGTGTCCATTTTGAGTATGACAAAACCCTGGTAGAAGACAGTGCTGTTACTCAACAGTTCAATAACTCTCTGTAGTAATCACTATAACGCTACAACGTGTTTACAAATCACTCCTATTTCAGAGTGGAGTCAGAGAAAAAACACCTATGAGAAGTTGATCGATGTTGCCAGCGTTGAACCTGAAATTTTCCACTGTGACGGGCTGAAAGGAAGCTGCCATACTCCACAATGGCTCAGTTGCATAGCATGGTAGCCCCCCCCCTTGCCTCCCCCCTCCATTTTTCCTGTAGTCCCCTCACCTTCCGTGATCTCCTTCAGAGCGGCTTGCACGCCCTTCTCAAAAGTCACCGCGTCTGCAGGGCTCTGAAAAGTGAGGCCAAATTTGTTGTCCCCCACTTTCCAGTGGTGGAAAATGGGGTTCACCTTGTTGTAGACCAGGTCCCTTTTCAAGGTACACTCCAAGATGGTCTGCAGGACAGGAAGGAAGAGGAGGAGGAGGAGGATGAAGAGTGGATGACGGGAAGAACAATCGAAGGATACCTCCCCCCGCCTACCTCGTGCTGCCCACCAAGACTACAGTGACCTAAATGTGCAGAAAAGCTGACTTTTGTCCCTGGCGTTAAGGCTGGGGATGATGGGGAAGTCACTTGAGCCAAAATTAACATCCTAAATTAAGGACTGCTGCAGACTTACTGGGTTAAAGGCCGCATCCCCCCTCATGCTCTGTCAGAGTTCCCCAACCTTTCTGAGTTGGCAGCCCAGAGGGAAGGAAAGAAGGGATGGTCTTCTGGGAGGGGTAGGTGCATGCGCACATGCGTGCGAGCACCCGTTGCTCATGCGAGTGGGGCCCATGAGCGTCCGCAATGCTCGTGTGAATTGGGGCTGTGCGCACACATGCACGCACCAGCCAGTGGCCCGATTATGAACAGGCCACGGACTGGTAGTGGGCTGCGCCCCAGAGAGTGGGGACCCCTGCTCTATCACCTCCTGCCATGGAAGGAGAGGGAAGGTCTTCTAATGTACTCTTAATCTCTTTGGTTTGCAACGGTCTCCCTCTGTCCCGTCTCCCCATCCTGTCAGTCTCACCGTCTGGTCCCGGAGGCGCTCCCCGTTGATCAGGTACTGGCAGCGCTGCCCTTCGTCAGGGTGCGGGACTTTACAGAGGGTCACATGGCTTAGGCCGCCACCACCCATGGGTACCCAACCGCCGCTGGAGTCGTCTCGGGTCATCACCACAGCGCGCACCCGAACCATGTAACTGGGGGGAAACGGCGGAGAAGAAGGATCAGGGCAAAGGAAGGCCACCCCCCTCAAATCAACCTCGGCCGTTGCTTTCCCCACAAGTGAGGTCCACCAAGCTTACGGCTCCAGCGCTAACTCAGCAGCCCGGCTATCCCGAGGCTGTGTAAGCTGGAGAAGATGGGATTATGTCTCTAGGAGGCACCTGAGTGGAGAAGGTTGATCTAAACATGATCTCCAGAAATTCAAGTCTGCTTGTAGGATCAAGTGCCTGAACTAACTGAGAAAGGCCCTGGGTCACCAACTTCCAAGATGGCGTGTTCTTCTCGTAAGCGGCAAGCTAGCTTTTGAGGAGTCACCAAACTTGGTGAGGTTGTGAGAGATTGAATGAGCTTCTCTCCTCTTTGGGCCGACAAGCTGTGCAGAAGTTGTGGGTGCTCCAACGTTGGAGGTTTTTAAGACGAGATTGGACAACTATTTGTCTGAAATGGTACAGGGCTTCCACCTTGAGCAGGGGGCTGGACTAGAATACCTCCAAGGTCCCTTCCAAGTCTGTCATTCTGTTATACTTCTAGTTCAAGGTTCTACGAGGTTCACAGGGCATAAAGTTCCAGTTAGTGGTAACTAAAGAGTGTATTTAATGCACCTGCTTTGCTTCTACAAGCTGCTCTGGGTATCACAATCGCTTCTTGTGGAGAAAGACCAGGCGGCCTAAGGAGTAAAGTATTGCTTGCTTAAGGCCTGTCATGAATCTGCCTCCTTCACCTGGAAGCCACCTCCTCTCCACGTGAGAACAGATCATGATATGCAAAGCAGACTTCAGAAGAAAAACAGGTCCCACGTGGACATCAAATATTCTCATTACTTATTAAGCCACCCACACAGAGAATAGGAAAAGGGAATTCAGATATTTCCCCCCCCCCCTCATATTCACGTGAGGATAGAATTGGTTTTACCTGCAAAGATAAGGCATTTTACCTACAACCCATCTTTTGCAGCAAAGTTCCCCAGGCGGATTTTTAAATTAACGTACTGTAAATAAAACCAACAATCTAAAAGAATAACAGAGTTGGAAGGGACAGTGGAGGTCTTCTAGATTAAACTAGTCCAACCCCTTGCCAACCCCTATACCATTCCAGACAAATGGTTGTCCAGTCTCTTCTTAAAAACCTCCAGTGATGGAGCATCCACAACTTCTGGAGGCAAGTTGTTCCACTGGCTAATTGTTCCAACTGTCAGGAAATTTCTCTTTTAGTTCTAGGTTGCTTCTCTCCTTGATTAGTTCCCATCTGTTGCTTCTTGTCCTGCCTTCAGGCGCTTTGAAAAATAAGTTGACTTCCTCTTCTTTATGGCAGCCCCACAGATATTGGAAGACTGCTATCATATCCCCCCCTCGTCCTTCTCTTCGTTAAACTAGACAGACCCATTTCCTGCAACCGTTCTTCGTATGTTTTAGCCTCCAGGCCCCTAATCATCTTTGTTGCTCTTTTCTGTGCAATTTCCAGAGTCTCAACATCTTTTTTTATACGGTGGTGACCAAAACACCACATTATGAAATTATCAGCATATTATAAAATTATCTACAAAAGTAAAAGCCACAGGAGTTACAAAGGCAAGACCCCAAAAGACTGAAAACCCAAATTCGGTAGAAGGCCTGGAGAAACTTGTCTCTTGAGCAGTGGAAATTAAACAAAGACGTAAGGAAGCAAAAGACATCGAAAGGATGGTCTTGTCAAACAGCCCGCTGAAGATAGCATTATTATATGGTACTACATCTCCCCTAACACTACAAAATTCACCTTCACGCAAAGGTTGGATTTGCAAAACACAGTGGAACAAGCCGAAAGGAGGTTGAATAGTTGATGATTCATCCCCTTATGGAAAACTAGTTCTTGTCTGAATGTGTGCGAAAAAGGCCATCATGTTAAGCTTTGGCTAGAAGACACGTGGACTTCAACTCCCAGAATTCCTCAAACCGGTTGAGACACACCGCTCTAACTCCTCAAGTAAGCAGATCAATGAGCAGGGGTCTTCAAACCTGGCCCTTTTATGACTTGTGGACTTCAACTCCCAGAATTCCTCGCTGGCTGAGGAATTCTGGGAGTTGAAGTCCACAAGTCATAAAAGGGCCAAGTTTGAAGACCCCTGCTCAATAGGAATATAAGGGTTTATGGAAGAGACTCACAAATCCAACTTTTCACCTGACATTCTCCAAGCCGCCATAGATGACGATCTAAATCAGTGTTTCTCAACCTTGGTTGCTTGAAGATATGTGGACTTCAACTCCCAGAATCCCCCAGCCATCACAGTCCATCTATCTTACAGTGGCCACAACTGAGAAGCCCTGAGTTAAGCCAACATACGGCTTAATTGCTTGTACAAAACATGTCAACACAACATTTCTGGTTTGTTCCCTTGAGTCTCGGGGGTAGCGTCCTGCATGAATCTAGTTATACAAGCCGAGAATCAAACCCTGAAGATGGGAATTCTGGGAGGCTGTGTGTTGAACGAGCTGTGGGAGGACTCAGATTCTAGTCCTCTGTAGGACTTTGGCCCAAATCATACTTTCTCAGGCTGGCCTCCCCGCTAGGGCTGTGGTTCTGTAGGCTTCATAAAGCTCCTGAACAAAAGACAAATAAAGGAAAACAAGAATTTCATCCAGAACAGTGGTTCTCAACCTTTCTAATGCCACGACCCCATAATACAGTTCCCCATGTTGTGGTGACCCCCCAACCACTTATACATCACCGGGTGCCAGGGGCGTGGCCAAAGAAAAGGGGGAAAAAATGGCGGACAGCCTTGTTTGGTGGCCCCCGTGAAATGGCCGTTCGACCCCAAATGGGGTCCCGACCCACAGGTGGAGAACCACTGATCCAGAAATTCCAATTCAAACCTTAACTTTAATCCAGTTGGCCAAACAGGGCTGGCCTTACTTTATCCCAGAACTTCCTGGCCAGCACCTTTAAGATGTCTGGATTTCAGGGGGATTCTGGGAATTGCAGTCCCCCCCCATCTGGAAGGGGATCACGGTTGAGATACACAGTTCCCCCTCTTCTCTCTCCCTCTCCAGCTTCCCTTCCTCTGTTTCTCCACCGTTTGCACAGTAGCTTCAGCTGCCCAGCCTCCTCGTAATCTCACCCTTCAGCAAACAGATGCTTTTCAACATCTTGCTCTCCACGTTAATGATTAAACTGCCTGAAATGGGAGCGAAGGATGTTTGAGCTGGTGGAAAGAATTCATAGACAGCTGGACTGAAGCAGAGGATCTAACCGGGACCTTCCATATGGGCTGGACTTCAAGTCCCAGAATCCCCCCAGCCAGCAACTCAAATTGGGAGAGAGAGAGAGAGAGAGAGAGAGAGAGAGAGAGAGAGAGAGAGAGAGAGAGAGAGAGAGAGAGAGAGAGAGGCCTTCGAGCTTAATGTATTTGAGACTTCCTTGATTAGGGGGCTGGAGGCTAAACCACACAATAAAAAAAATTGCAGGAACCGGGAAAGTCTAGAGAAGGACTACTAGGGTGACACAATACTTACAGCAGTTCATTCGGTGACCGCTCACAGTTGCAACAGCACTGAAAAAAGTGACTTATAACCTTTTTTCACAACCGCTGCAGCATACCCCAGGATCACGGGATCAAAATTCAGACATGTGGCAGCTGGTTCCCATTTATTGACCGCTGCAGTCTCTGGTCCTCTTTTGCCCCCGTCCGACAAGCAAAATCAAGGGGGAAGTCAGATTCACAAAACGTCAGAAAACTGCAAAACCCCCACTAGCTTATTCTAAGAAATGATCCACGAAGCCGATCACTGCTGCAACGGGAGATTTAAAATCAGGATCTTCTGTTCCATTGAATTTGATTGAATTGAATGCTGTTCAGTTCAATTTCTCAGCCTTGGTAGCTGGAAGATGGGCGAACGCCTTGGAATTCCGGGAACTGAAGTCCATCCATTGTCCAGTGGCCAAGGTTGAGAAACCCTGATCGAATTAAAGGACACCCATTTTAATTCAACCAGAGCTACTCAACAGATCAGAATAGTTTCTGGCTTCTCAGAGACCAAACTGGGATGGGGTCTGTCTAGTTTAATAAAGAGAAGGACGAGGGGGGACATGATAGCATTCTTCCAATATCTCAGGGGCTGCCCCAAAGAAGAGGGAGTCAAGCTGTTCTCCAAAGTGCCTGAAGGCCAGACAGGAAGCAACAGATGGAAACTAACCAAGGAGAGAAGCAACCTAGAACTAAGGAGAAACTTCCTGATAGTTAGAACAATTCACCCGTGGAACAGCCTGCCTCCAGAAGTCGTGGGAGCTCCATCACTGGAAGTTTTTAAGAAGAGATTGGATAATCATTTGTCTGAAATGGGCGTTCCCAACCCACAGTCCGTGGACCGGTAGCGGGCCAAGGCATGCCAGCAACCAGTCCACACAAACAAGCAAAGCCCCATCCGTGGGATGCAGGCAGCACACAAAACCACGCCCCCTCCGGTCCGTGGAAAAACCTCTTTCCACGGAACTGGTCCCTGGTGCCCAAAAGGTTTGGGACCTCTGGGATAGGGTTTCCTGTAAACAGGGGGGGGGGGGTTGAATAGAAGATCTCCTTTCCAACTCTGTTATTCTAAGGGTGCAAACCACCAACCTGTATCAGCAAAGATCAGATTCATTTTCGGTCCAAGCTAATGCATCATTTCACTATGAACCCCTCTGGGTCATAATCTAAATTCCTGGGTCCCTGCCCACACAACATTCCTCTCCCAGGCAACCAGCTGAGGGATACTTCGTGCTGAAGGTGTCATACACGTTTATAAAATAAACAGCATCAAACGTCCACCTGGTTAAGATCCACCTCTTCTGCTCGGGAGATGACCCAGAAAGAGCATTTTTCTCCCCCCCCCAAAAAAAACTGCAAGCAAATCTGCACCTTTTTCCACCTTCGCATCAGTTTTGGTGACTGATGTCACCTCCCCACAATCCAACCTCACCACCAGAGTTACCACGAAAGGAACAGGCATGTCCTTTCAGCTGATCAATCAATCAATCAATCAATCAGAATAGAGCTGGAAGAGATCTTGGAGGTCTTCTAGTCCACCCCCCTGCTCAGGCAGGAGACCCTATCCCATTTCAGACAAATGGTTGTCCAATCTCTTCTTGAAAACTTCCAGTGTTGGAGCATTCACAGCTTCTGGAGGCAGGTGGTTCCACTGGTTAATTGTTCTCACTGTCAGGAAATTTCTTCTGAGTTCCAGGTTGCTTCTCTCCTCTGTCTTAAGCCTCCGTTAGGAAAACACTCAGACAATCTTAAAATCCTTGTCCATTAAAAAGCAAAGCTGGCTGAGAATTTCTTAATTCACCATCGATTCGCTCAAAGGCACCCCCAGAACAGCAGCTAAAGATGGCCGCCATCTTGTCTGGCAAGCAAACATCAAATGGCCTCATCTAGGTAGATTAAGATGAATAATCCAATCCAGACCTTATTTTTTAAAGGAAATTTAAATTTAAAACAGGAAATTTAAAACAGTAGACTTTTTTTTCTAGGAAATTTAAATTGAAAACGGGAAATTTAAAACAGATCTTTTCTTTTTTCCCTTCATAAAGGTGTGATAAAACAGATGCACATTTGACGAAGAGACGGAAGTCACCCATCGCTAAGGCCTGCCTCAAATACTCTCCAGGTAGAATACATCCATGCTGGTTTCCCCAATCTTTCCAGATGTTTGCCTTCCAAATCCTCATCCTGGAATTCTGGAAGTTGAAGCCCAAACATCTGGAAGGCACTAAGTTTGTAAAGGCTGGAACGGCAACTGTAAATCAGTCACAGGTCAAGGCAGAAGACAAATTTGTGGCTGGGCTGGATTTTGACGCATCCTGCAGTATTTGGGATAAGTATTTTCAGCATCCATCAAGAATTCTACCATTTATTTCTTGCAAGGGTCCCCAAGCCGAACACTTTCTCTTCTCCTCAGTAACCTTGAATCGTTTATCATTATTCTTATTTAGGAAACAAACAGAAAATGAACGCTCTCAACAAATCCGTCAGTGATCAGCTATCCCCTAATTAATCATTTCTCTTTCAATCAAATATAGATGCACATTACCCCAGGTTTGGAGTAAAAACACAAAAGAATAAAAGAAACCCACTGAAGAAATGTCATTTTAAAAGCTCCTATTTGTGCAGTTCAAATCTTATCTATGACATGTATTTGGTTTTTTTTAAAAAAATAATTCCTTATTAAAGCAACATGCCGGAATGGAAAGGTAGGGAAAATCCAAAGAAAGAAAAGAAGAAAGAAAGAAAGAAAGAAAGAAAGAAAGAGAAAGAAAGAGAAAGAGAAAGAGAAAGAAAGAGAGAAAGAAAGAAAGAAAGAAAGAAAGAAAGAAAGAAAGAAAGAAAGAAAGAAAGAAAGAAAGAAAGAAAGAAAGAAAGAAAGAAAGACAGGACCTGTCTGAACATTAAATCAAATTTAGTTTTAGCCAAGCAGCCTTCGGTTTTTATCCCATATCAAACTGTTCATACCCAGAATAATAAAATCCGTAGTAAAATCTTTAGATTCCTTAGGCAGCTACGTTAACAATATTCCTCTCTTCTTATATGCTTCTTCCCCCTTTGCTAACATTTTAAACATTTCTACGACGGTCTGTGCAAGGACATCAACATGCTCAATTCCGTTTCCAGTCATGCTTTGTGCTTCCAACCTCTTTTTTCCTGCTTATTATTTTTGCTCATTAAAGCCTATTAAGCCGCTGGCAATTACCACTCTCCCAATTTTTTTAATCGGCTGCTCTCCAACCAGCCCCATGTAACAAAGAGGTGCGTTTTGAGCACTAAGGGGGCACAACACACACAGACAGACACAAATGCACACGCAAACAAACCAGGCACTAAAGGGAAATAAAACTAGCAGCTGAGTTCATTGGTGTGGGGAAAAAAAAACAAACCCTGCATTTTATGGCAAACAGATTAAACGCACAAAGGGGAAAGGACACCCACAGACCACAATACACACACAACACACACTGCCCCCCCCCCCCGAGAAACAAAGCATGAAAGAAATGCAAACGAATGGCAAAAAAAAGGAAAAAACAATAACAACAGGTAACTACTCTTGGCCCTGGCTACTGCGTCAAAGTTGCACCAGAAAGGGCAGCCGTTCAACTTTGGTTAGCTAAACCCCGAATGATGGTCTCTAAAGCAAAAGTCAGCACACTGGGCTAGATGCTGAGCATCTTAGCTCCCAGTGCTTGTAGGTGTGTCTGTGTGAGTGGGTGTTATTCCTTGTTCAGTTTTATTTCTTAAACAAGGTTCTAGAGCTAGTCCACGAACACGGACTCTGGGGGGAAAAAAACCACGCAACCCCTTTCTGACAAAACTAACCGGTTTTCCTGACCCGTGCTAGAAGGAGCAGCCAATAAATTGTACAAATGATTAAAATGAATAAATAAATGATTGACGGGGGGGGGGGCGCGAGTGCTGCCACATAGGTGGGAAGGGGCCCCATGCAAAGAACAGATGGTGTTGACCCAGGCGAGAATCCCACACACACACAAACACAAATATATACGGGAAGTCCTAGACTCACAATTCATTTAGTGACCGTTTGAAGTTACAACGGCTCTGGAAAAAGTGACTTATGACTTTTTTTCACACTTAACGACCGTCGCAGCGTCCCCAGACGATCCCGTGATCAAAATTCAGACGCTTCGTAACTGCCTCATATTTATGATGAGTGGGGGGGCTCTTGTAATCTCCTTTTGCGACCTTCTGATGAGCAACGTTAATTGGGGGAAGCCAGATTCCTTTAACAACTGTCTTGCTAACTTACCAACGGAGGGATTCACTTAACAACTGTGGCAAGTTAGGTGGGGCAAAACCTACTTGACAACTTTCTCACACACCCATCCTCTGGGAAGGACGAGAGACTTGCAGACGGCGCTCAATGTGCGCTTCGTTTTGCATGCCAGGTTCTGCTCTCTCTCTCTCTCTCTCTCTCTCTCACACACACACACACACACACACACAACCAGCCCCTTTTCCCCCCCAGTCAACCTTCATTTTCCCACGACCGACTTGGGGAACGCCACCTAAAATATTTAAAAGGATGTCCGGCTCACAAGTCAAAGGACCGTGCGTTACGTCCTTCCGTTGGATCTCCTGGTGGGGCCCTTGCCAGCTCTTTGTATAAAAACCTCTTTTCTTTCTTCCAGGCTTTGGTTGAATCTCAGAAACCTGGGACAACTGCAGGCTGGTGAAGAGCCACATCCCTCTTTGCCATACAGGAGAAAGCCAAACGTCACCGCAACCAGCGAGTAAGGTCTGCGAGGGAAAATCCACGGCCTCTACGTGACTCGCCGCCCCCCCTTTTCCCTTGCTGCTTCTTCCGAATCACCCCATCAAATGATGGGTGAGATCTACAAGCAAGTCCATTCCCTCTCCTGATTTCTGAGGGGATCGAGCTGGAACTTGATGAGATAGCAACCTCGTGGTTGCTTCTAAATAGGCGTCCATTTCCCAACCGTGCCTTATGGCCATGTCTGACGCTCCTCGGAAGCTCAAACCTTGAAACGGTCCTTGCCGATACGAGAGAATATTTGTAGCTCACGGTTAAACTGTGGGGTCCTTGGTGCTCTCTGAGCTGGGTGGTTTTCTGGCAGACGTTTCATGACCCAACTAGGTTATATCATCAGTGCTGGAAGGGAATAGGGTTTACAGAATGGAAGAGAAGGAGATAGGGCGGAGGAGGACAGCCGGGTCCTTGGTGCTCTCTGAGCTGGGTCGTTTTCTGGCAGATGTTTCATGACCCAACTAGGTTACATCATCAGTGCTAGAAGGCTGTGGAGTTTGCAGAATGGAGGAGGAGGAGGACTGTGGGGTCCTTGGTGCTCTTTGAGATGGGTGGTTTTCTTGAAGACATCCACCATCATCACTAGCATCATCATCACTGCTAGAATGGAGTGGGGTTAATCAATAGAGACCCAGCCCCACTCCCGCTTAGCATTGAAGATGTTACTTAGTAGGGTAACGAAATGTCTGCAAGAAAACCACCAAGCTCTGGAAGCATCAAGCACCTCACAAATTGTCCTTGATTCTTCAGCCAGATATCGTAGAAGACATCCCTCCCCCCCCCCAGGCAGAGATTTAGAAGAGCCAGGATTTTTAGGGAACCAGGAAATGGAGGTTCCGGGGAATGCAAACATGGAGTAACGATGTGCTGGGTTGTATCCCGTCCAGCCAGTAGTCATTCTGGATGGGGATGATGGGAAGATCTGGACCATTGGTGGAAAAGCTTCTGTTTTGTTCTTGAGACTTGCCTGACCATTTAAAAAATAAAAATAAAAATTGCAAGACTGTCCACTGGCTCTTTTTGATGCTGAGCTGGCCTTAAAATGTGTAGGATAGAGAGGAAGGAAGGAAGGAGAAAGGGAAAGAAAAGGGTTGGCAGGAAGGAAGGATAGAAAGGAGAGAGAGAGAGAGAGAGAGAGAGAGAGAGAGAGAGAGAGAGAGAGAGGGAGCTTTTAGAACTGAAAAGATTGTCTACGTATTCTTTTCGATACTGGGCTGGCCCAAAAATTGTCTATAAGAAGGAAGGAAGGAAGGAAGGAAGGAAGGAAGGAAGGAAGGAAGGAAGGAAGGAAGGAAGGAGAAAGGGAAAGAAAAGAGTTGGCAGGAAGGAAGGAAGGATAGAAAGGAGAGAGAGAGAGAGAGAGAAAGGAAAGGGAGCTTTTAGAATTGAAAAATTGTCTACGTATTTTTTTCGATACTGGGCTGGCCCAAAAA